>NW_027142355.1:22475471-22717040 GCF_026170545.1 Melanerpes formicivorus | reverse complement strand
GTTAGGGTTTTCAATACGGTGTTTAGTTTTTGCACGATTAAACTGCTCTGCAGAAGAAAAGCAACTGGAGAGCAGGGGTGTGAAAATGACCCTGCTGTCCTCACGGCTTGGGCTATTTTCATTCGCACTTGTGAGCTTGTTTTGCTGTGGTTGAAAAGTTTGCACATGCACCACGCAGAATGGCACCACAGCGTGTGTGAAAAATAAGGAATAAAGGAAAATAACTAAATCTCTGGTGAAATTAGGTATCAGACCTAGTGTGTTTTCCTGAGGGTCTGAAGGAAGTTAATGATCCACCGTGTGAATTTTGGTTCCTGACTCACAGTTTTAGAAAGGAGATGGAATATCTGGGGTCGATGGGGCCCAAGTCTGTGGAGGAATGGGGTGTTTTGATGTCATCTTTGATGAAGAATTGGATAGATCCAGTTTTTATAGCTGGAGCTTACCTGTATGATTAAATAGTAGTGAAAAGGGAAAACTCTTTAAAAAGGAGGGAAAAAAGCTGATGCTGATTTATGAAGCCAGACAGTGACCTCTGTGGTGAAATCTAAAAATACACGAGGTTTGCTGTGGAAATCACCCCAACATCAAGGAGAAGTGAGTGGGATAAGCGAGTGGAGCTGGAAGCCGACCCTGGTTTAGGGCGCTGCTCCCAGCCTTCAGCTACTTGTTGAGTGCGAGTCTGCATTAGGCTCCGCCTCAGTAACTGCATTGTCCTGCCATTAGTCCCTTTAAAACAATTATTTCTAGGGATCAGCAGCCTTTGTCCCTTCTTTCTTTTCTTTTCATTTCTTTTCCCCCAATATATCAGTCAGAAAGTGGGAAATGTGGTCTCTCTGATCTAGCTTGAATATTATTTACTATGCTACTTCCTGGAGAAGATAATGAATGTTGACCCTTTCTATTCGTATAATCCACCTTTCCTTCCTTTAGAGTAGCTACTTTCAGTATTGTTCATAAATGCACAGTGAAAACAGGCTAAGAGATTTTCTAGACACACAAGACTCCCATGCAAAGATACAAGTACACCCTGCACCAGCTCTTCAACTACCTGTGCCTCTATAGATCTGTGTTTGCATCTCTCCTTCTGTCTGTTTAGCCAGCTATACACACAGATCACAATACCTCTTATGTCTCTATATGTCAATACCTTTCCAGGGCTTCATTAGCAGGTACAAACTCCCCTTCTTCAGTTGAATAACCTGTTTTCTAGCTTACAGCAATTTGCCCAACTTGTTCTGCATTTAGGTAAATTTGACTCTTTGGATCTCTCTATATTTTTTTTTTTAGCAATAAATGAATTTAAAATATTAGGTACCATCCCTTAAGTACATTTATAACCACAGGGAACCCCCTTCCCCTCCCCCCCCCCCCCCCCAAAAACAACCCAAAACAAAAACCAAACACAAATTTGACTGAGTAAATCCACTGGGTTTTGTGGCAAAGAGCAGGTCTGTAATTTAAATACAAGCAAAGGAACTTTTGTCGTAAGAAGGGGATGGAGAGTTACTTTTGAGGCAGTTGGTGCTCTTTGCATGTGCCACATCATTACCAAAAAGCCGTCTAACATTTATATTCAACCTCGTGGAAGAACAACAAAAAAAGACGAATCGGGCAGTTTGCAAGGTTTATCAGCTCTGAGGGAAAGGTTATTACCACATCTGTGGGCATATTTTGGTCTTCTTCGTTCGGCCAGATTATTCCTAGGGTTTGTAGCTCACAATTGCCTTCTAGTTATTATTTTCTAGCTAATAAATAAATAAATAATTTCTGCAGTCGGGGCTTGCCAATTTCACATAGGATTTTCGCTTCAAAGTCTGCATGGAATTGTCTGGAAAAAGGAGAGAGTGAAGCTGGGCTAGCCAGATCCCGTGTCCCAGGGTTGACATCCTCGCTCAGTGGGGGTCCCGACCGGGAGACCAACTTCTGAGATGGATCCTGGCTGCTACCTCGGACCATTACAGCTTTCAAATTTTAGTTTGTAAAGGGGACTGGGGGTTTGCATTAGATGTATTTTGTCTTGCTCCCCCGGCACGCCGAGCCTTTTGGAAAGGAGGGAAGAGGGAGTACAGCTTGGTACTCCCCTCTGGGGGCTTGCTAGAGTGGCGAAGGGAGTGTAACAGGAGTTTCGCTGTGCTTTCTCCGAGCAGGGAGCCAGGTGTGCCGGCCACCGCTGCTGCACGGCTCGTTGCCCTGGCTGGACGGGAGCAAGGCGCTGAGCAGCCACCACAGCGCTTCCCCTTGGAACCTCAGCCCTTTCTCCAAGACTTCCATCCATCACAGCTCACCGGGACCCCTTTCCGTCTACCCACCCGCCTCCTCTTCCACTTTATCTGCCGGCCACTCCAGCCCGCACCTTTTCACCTTCCCACCGACTCCTCCTAAAGATGTGTCCCCGGATCCGTCCATTTCCACCCCCGGCTCTACCGGCTCCACCCGGCAGGATGAGAAGGAATGCATCAAATATCAGGTGTCCCTGGCTGATACCATGAAGTTGGAGTCCTCTCACTCTCGGAGCAGCATGGCCTCTTTAGGAGGAGCCACCTCCTCTGCTCATCACCCCATCACTACCTACCCACCGTATGTCCCAGAATATGGCTCTGGACTTTTCCCCCCCAGTAGCCTCCTAGGAGGATCACCGACTGGGTTTGGGTGTAAATCGCGACCGAAAGCACGGTCAAGCACAGGTAGGGCTTTTGGCTTCTTCATCCTCATTGCTCGAGAGAGGAAGCTATGGGAGGAAACGGGGAGCAAAGGGATAAGGCCGTGCCCTCTTCTCCTCTTTGCGCACAAAGGGATGCACACAGACATCCATGTGGTGAAAGCAGCAGGGGCTGAAGCCCCCAGGGACACACAGACGCGGCTTTACCTTCCCTACAGGTTGTCCTGCTGACTTTTTATCCAAATCTCCCACCTTGTCCAACCCCCGCTGAGGGTCCCACCCCAGGTGCCCATCCCCAACCGCATCCAAGTAGCCCAAATCCCCCCGGGAGCGGTTATGCCAAGCACCTAAGGTGCGCTCAGCTGCGGTGCCTATGGAGGAAGTGAAACCGAGGGAACCGCAGCATTAGTGTATCTGTTCTGCATTTCAATAGTGGTACCAAATCCCGGCCAACTTCCCTCGCTTGTCCTCCGCCTCTCTTCCCAGGGCCTCTTCCCATGCGGCGCCCGGAGGTGCCGGGAGGATTTTCTCTGAGGCTCTGTGTGTGTGTCCCGGGCGGGGAGCTGCCCCATCCAGTTCTGTGCAGGGTCTTTGTCCACCTCTAGTGCAAGACCCTAAAAGCATCCTCTTGGCCACACCGTTTCGGGAGGGGGTCCCGGAGCTGTGCGCACCCCGCTGAGCAAGGGGTGGGAATTTCGCGCCTCCGGCTCCAGGAGGCTGAAGGCTGCGGGTTTGGATATTTGTGTACAGAGAGGGGTAGAGTGTGAGGCGAGGGATGTGTGTATGTGCAAGGGGCGATTAGTTAGAAGACTTTCCCTCCCCCCCCCCACCTCCTCTTTCCGAGGAGGCTGCTGCAGGGTTGCCTGGCATGAATGAGATCAGTTTTCAGGGTTTTTCCAGGGTGACATTTACTCTGTCTGTCTGAGCAGGGACTGTCTCTATTTAGCTGATATGTTTGAGCTAATCCAATTATTTTCAGACTGCTGCACGCGACAGTTGCATTGTTTATCCAGCGCCAGGAACTTTAATAGAGTCCGGATGCGGTTAGAGTGACAAAAAACCCCAGACCTGTATGTTTTGTACATGAAAGCAGGAGAGAGAGAGATGGAGTAAAACAAAAGAGAGGGACAGAGACTCAACTAGCCCCGGAGCGGCTTGCCCCCTTTTAACCGGAGTGGAACAAAACCACCGGGGTATTAACGGGAGCCTCTCCCCGCCTGGCTCCGGGACTGACCGGGTGCCTTGTCGTGGTAGGGATAGGTTTATTCTCGGTCCTCCCGGTACAAGCCGGGCTGTGACTGTACCCCCCCCCCCCCCCCCCCCCGCCCCCGGCTGTCGCAGCTCCCGCCGGGGCACCGGCTGCGCGGTATTTTCAAACCGGCTTGCCCACCCTCCTCACCCCGTCTCTTCTTTTCCTTTTGCCACTTTCTGTTACTTTACCTTCGAGAGACACATCTGTGGTTCGTGAAAAACCAACCCCAACAACAACAATTAAAAAAAATTCTTTTTAAAGTTGATTTTTACAAGCTGGGAAGCTTGCAAGAGAAAAGGGGTAGTGGTGGAGGAAAAGGAGGGAGGAGGTGTTTTTGTAGGATGAAAGAGGGAGAAAGGGCTGCAAATGTCTAATTTTGTTTTTGGTGTTGACGGGTGTGAGAGGGTTTAGTGAAAAGGTTCTGGAAAAACGGTTGCCGTTTGTGGTTAGGGTGCGGATGCCTCTTACTCGAATGCTGGGGCAGTGGGGAGCCAGCTCTGGGCTGAGTTAGCTCTGTTCTGGTCGACTGAGGTCTTTTGCTGCTCTCAGATGGGCTAGGTGCATGAAAAATACCCAATAAAATGATGAATCAAACACCCAACCAAAAAAACCACTCAACCTTCTGAAAGTATCTGAGAAGCATGTTCACATCCTCCCCACAATTCCCTCCTCCAGGTTGAGAGATGGTGGGCTGGCTGACACAAACCTCCTGATAGCTGAGGAGAGGATAGAGATGTACTAAAAAGGAAGGAAAGACACTGATCAGGGCTCAAGTAATTTCAGGGATGTCTGGGATTCCAAATATCAGGAATGGACCATCAGGCTGTGGATGAGATGGAGAAGCCAGAGGAGTTTACAGAAGTTGGGCGGTGGCAGCTTAATTGCAAATTAATCAATAGCAGATGTTGTCAGAGTGGTTGTGTATTGGCCAGGGCTGAGAAGGTGTTTTGATTGTTTGATTATATTGGGGGTCCCTGTTGTGGTTTGACCCAAGGCCAAATGAATAGCACCCCCAGCTCATGTACCACGCTGAGAGCATTGGCAGTGCTCAAGGAGTGACCCTTGTGTCCTCATACACATCAGAAAGGATGGCCTTGACTTACATTTGGTATCCCTCCATCTTGGGCTGGAGAGGGTTGAAGGCTCCTTGCAAAGCCTGACAAGGTATGTCTGGTCTATATGGCAATGCGGGGTGTGGAGGGCTGTATATGCCCTTAATCCAGAGGTGAGAGGAAATTGTCAGCACTCTTCTCAAAGGGGGAACCTGTGGGAGAAGAGAGCTTCTCCAAGGTACCTCTCAAGCCAGCCAATGGCCTGGGTTGCCACTGACACCATACCCCTTCCTTACTTCTGGGACACAGGCCTGATGCTGCCTGCAGAATGGTGTTAGGGAGAGAGACAGGATCTGGCCCCACCAGAATCTCCCCAGCCTGTGCCAGAAATGTTGCTCAGCCATGGCCTTGGACCCTTGCTTGGAGAGGACTGGCAGGGTCTGGTATTGCTGGGTCTCCCAAGGGATTGGGGATTTTTGGCATAGGGGAGCTTTTCCCAGCCCTTGTTACCTCTGCTTTCCTTAAGTGAACTATGTGCTGTCTTGTTTCCAGAAGGCAGGGAGTGTGTAAACTGTGGGGCTACCTCAACCCCTCTGTGGAGAAGAGATGGCACCGGGCACTATTTGTGTAATGCCTGTGGACTCTATCACAAAATGAATGGGCAGAACCGACCCCTGATCAAGCCCAAGAGAAGACTGGTGAGTCTCCTTCTTTTTGGTTCTCTCTTTTCCTTCTTCTGCACCTACTGCATCTTGTCTGCAGCTTGGGATGGCCAAGGAAGCTCAGCCATCTCCAAAATCTGCTCCCACTGCATCAAGGGGCTGAGAAGCGGCATGCTTGGAGAGGTGCTCCCAGCTGCTGTGGGCCCTCAGTTGTCTGTTCCTTTGGCAAACTGCAAAATAGGTTTAAAAAAAATAATCAAGATCCAGAGCTTCCTACAAAGCAGAACTATGTTTTCTCTCAGGTCTCCACGAGACAGATAGCTCCTCACAGTGCTTCTGGATGGCAACCCAAGGACAATAGGCCTTTCCAGAGGCACAGAACATAGTGACCAAGGATTTTCTTCCGGGCTCTCCATACTGTTGTCTTTGCTTTCCCAAGTGTATCTCATCCCCCTTAGCTAGCAATATTGTGGAAGGTGAACTCAAGCCGAGTACTGTGTGTCACTGGGACATTGGATAGACCTTGGTCCTGCAAAGTGCTTGGCTGGTGGTCCCGGTACCACTTGAATATAGTGTGGTCATTCATAGGTGAGGTATAGGGATATGAAATTGTGTCATTCCCCTTTGAGTCAGTGTGAGTAAGGACACCAGGGAATGACAAATCCTGGCGACTGGGCAAAGCTAAGTGTATGCCCAGGGCCACAGAAGTTGTAGGAAGAGGAAAAGTGTAGGTAAATATTGAAAATAATAGTTGGAATTCTCATGACTGTACTACGTATGAGCAACACATTACAGCATCTCCAGCCACCCTTTTCTGGATTTCCCTGGAAGCCACAAAAAGGTCTGGCAAATAAATGTGTTGAAGCATATTTGGCAAATAATCAGGCAAACCTCAAGGGGAAAATTATATCAAGTGGGGGAAAAAAAATTATGTTCCCTGCTTGGGAAGTTATTGACTGTTTTGAATTGAGGCACGATTAATTTTGTTAGGATTAAAGACATGGATGGGCTCCTGGGACTGGCTCAAAAAGTGGAGGGAAAGATGCTCTCCATGGAGTTTCTGAGCTGATGGATAGATCCAGTTGGTTCTATGAGGCTTGTGTCTGGCATGGCTGGATCCTGCAGGTGGGAGAAGGGTCATTCACTGGCCTTGTGTTACCCATGAAGATGCTCATGGTCTTGGTCTGATAACTCTTAGATGTGGATTGATCTTCCTCACCTGTGAGATGTCCACAAGATTGGACTGATGTTATTCCCATAGGCTCTGGGAAATATTTACAGGATACAGCCCCAGGAGGGGTTCATTGCAAGAGACAGGAGCTTCAGCTCTCTCTGACTGTGCTCATTTTGGGAAAGATGTGGGTTTGCTCCTTTACCCCAAACTTCCCATGAGCAAAATCTCTCCATGCCTTCCTATATGGGCTTTTCCCACATAGTAAAACATTGGCCTCCCTCATCTTTCATAGCCTTGTTAGAAAAAAGGAAAAGCTTTCTAGGGAGGGAAGTACAGGCTGGGACTTAATTTTCTTTTTTTGTTTTTTGTGGGCAGCTCTCTTGTTCTCTTGTCCTCCCCCTGGCCCTTCTCTCTTAAACACATACCCCTCATTTGTTTGGGTGTTTTTTTTTTTTCCCCTTTCTCCTTGTTCTCTCTTTATATGTAAAGTTAACTTCCTAGGAAAAAGCTGCCGGATATCTGAGCCCTGGAGATAACTCCTAAACAACAGCTCTGCTTCCCCAACCCAAACACACAGGAGCTTGAGCATATCCAAACAAGTGGAGAGGGAGGCAGAATAGGAAAGCGGCTAGGGAAGGAGGGGAAAAGCTTTCAAAAGGTGTCTGATGGAACCATGAAAGAATGTCCCGAGTCACCCTCAGCCCAGCACATGTAAAATGAACTGCATAAATAAATACATTGTAAAAGGTCATTCCTGGGTAAAAAAAAAAAGAGAGAGAGAGAGAGAGAAAGAGAAGGAAAGGAAAATATAAAAGAGAGACCTTGTCTTGCATAATCACTCCAGCCTTGGACATTTTAGTTTAAGTTTTCAGTTGCAAAAAGTTCCTTTGAATGTGGCCTTTGCCAAATAGGGGACATTATATATATATAAAATATCTTTTTTCCCCCCATCACTGTCTGGGGTAAAAAAACAGGAGAAAGATTTCTAGTGCTTTTGGTATCCATATTTATTTCCCTTGCTGAACTCCACAAAACAACCAACCCAAACCAAACAAAAACCTCAAGAACCAACCAATCAACCAATTAGAAGGCACTAGAGCTGGGCTGGTGTTTGTATTTCATGTGTGTAGATGTGTGAGCATGTCTGTAGCTTCACTTGATTTTCCCTAACTTGTGAAGGCAAATGAGCTGGGAAAGGTGGCGCGTGGATGGGGACTGAGAGTGGGGATCCAGTGCACACTCCTCTCCTTCTGCCACAGGTTTCCTTGGGCTGGTTTTGTAGGCTCTGATCCCAGACACACTGAAACTAATGACAGGGCTCTGATGGGTTGGAGATAGAAGGCAAATAAATCCTTAGATGCTGAGAATCCAGCCCAAGCCTCATTAAATTCAAGGGGTGTCTTTGTAAAGGCTTCCTTTAGCGGAGATGGATGGAGCCTTGCTGGTCAAGGGGACTCAGACAGGTTTGCTTTGGGGAGAAGATGGAAGATTGTGAGATATTGGCAGGGCATCAGGAACAGGCATATAGTACCATGTCACTGCTCCTCTAGAGCCCTCCTGGAGACTATTCTTGCCCTTTTTGAAGCCAGTGGCAGCCCTGTTACTGATATTTTGAGATTTTCTTCTCTTCCCATGTGGATGAAGAGCTCTCTGTTTCTGTGTCCAACTGTGCTGGTTTTGTAAGGATTACCGCCAGTTTCTTGGAAAGCCCATGAACGTGCAGTCTTATTGTAGGAAGATGATGCTTGCAGCTTTGTGGGTACCCTGTGTAAATCCAGACACTGAAAATGCCCCTTAATTAAGCATCTTTGTTAGTGCTTGATTCCTTCTGCACCATCCTCAATTCCACCTTCTCATTACTGCTAGTGATCTTGAAGTTATGCCCTTGCTCACATGCAACTGGGCCGTGAGGTCTGGTTCTACAGATGATATGGAGCTCCCTCTTAGTCATCCCATGACTTGCATGGCCGGGTTCAGATCGGTGAGTAGCATCAGTGGATGCCATTGCTGGAAGCTGTTACAATAGCATTCATTGTTTCCTGCCCACTGCTGGTGTCTCCAGAATGAGTTGGTATGGCATAAAAGGCACAGTCTGGGACCCAAAGATCACAGAAATTAAAATATTCAGCTATGGGTGCTCAGTTTTGTAGGGGAAACACGGCAGATGGAAAAGGTTGTATAGAACACAGTAGATGTTGTGATTTATTGGTTTATTTAGTGCCAGAGTTTGTTAGAAGGTAGCAAGGTAGTGACTTTTAGATGTGCTTGCCATGAGAGAAATTACAGCATGGGCTATGTAGAAACCCCAAATATCTTCAAAGGGGATGTTTCCCCTGTGTGGGCTGAGTCAAAAATCACTGGTTTTAAGAAATTTCCTTAGGCTTGATTTTTGGATCTGATAAAGGCAAAGCTGACACTGAAAAATTCAATCCAGGCTCTGAGCCATGTGTGCTGTTTGGTGGGAGACAGAGAGGAAGTGACCTGCATATTTGTCCCCCAAGTCTTGATGAGAGCATGGCTCTCCATGCTGTTGTGTCTGTGCTGTGTTTGAAACCCTCATTATCCTGGTGAATTTGATGAGAACCAAAATTGAGGCCGTGGCATGATCTGGAGTAGGACAGGGCCAAGGCATGTGTGCACATTTGTGAAGGTTGTACATGCTGGGCTGCTTCAGATTCTCCTGTCTGCAATATGATTTTTGTAACCAAAGACCCATGTGCCATTTCTAGACCCTGCTTGCCATCAGCACAGAGAAGTCAGCTAGAGGTCTCAGTGGGTTTAAGATTGGCTTGTTTCCGTGTGGTTTATGGCCAGGCACAATGGAACTGTCCCCACGGGCAGCCGGTGAGAGCCCCTTTCTGTCTGATCAGGCTTTCTGTGATGCTTCCTGGTGCTCCCAAACATCATATTATTTATTTTTTAAGACAGTCCTGTTTGTCTAATTAAAAGAAAAAAAAATCCTACTCTATCTAAAACAAAACCAACCCATCCTCTCTCCACCTACACCACATTCAATTATGATTAAAATTGCAACATGACCTAACAGGAGCTGGTATTAACAGTTGCACTGTGCCAGTGTCCATATTTGCATTTGGGGTTTGTTGTATGGTGTCCAAAGATGTGGTATTTCTTGTTCTCTTTTTCTTTTTCTTTTTCTTTTTCTTTTTCTTTTTCTTTTTCTTTTTCTTTTTCTTTTTCTTTTTCTTTTTCTTTTTCTTTTTCTTTTTCTTTTTCTTTTTCTTTTTCTTTTTCTTTTTCTTTTTCTTTTTCGTCTTCTTTTTCGTCTTCTTTTTCTTTTTCTTTTTCGTCTTCTTTTTCGTCTTCTTTTTCTTTTTCGTCTTCTTTTTCGTCTTCTTTTTCTTTTTCGTCTTCTTTTTCGTCTTCTTTTTCGTCTTCTTTTTCTTTTTCATATTCTTTTTCTTTTTCTTTTTCTTTTTTGTCTTCTTTTTCTTCTTTTTCTTTTTTGTCTTCTTTTTCTTCTTTTTCTTTTTTGTCTTCTTTTTATTTTTCTTCTTTTTCTTCTTTTTCTTCTTTTTCTTCTTCTTTTTCTTTTTTCTTCCTTTTTCGCTTTCTCAAATGTTGGATGTGCTACAGTGTGCGGCTGTGTGGGGTGAGGGGTAAATTCGAAACAGTAAGAGCACAAAAGAGAGCATTAAAGGCTCAGTTCTGCAAGGTGCCAAGCATTGCTATGATCTGGCAAATCGCTTAAGCACATGTTTTAACTTTAAGCACATGAGCAGTCCCACTGAAAGCAAATGCATCATGATGAAATCAGAGCTCTGGGACTGTGTCATATTGATGGAGAAGAGATAGGACTGGGATCTAAAGGTCTCTTTTTTTTTTAGGAGCTGTGGGCACTTACACACATGCAAACAAGCATACAAGTTTGCAAACTCCTTTTCCTCCTTCAGTAGCAGAAGGGCAATTTGTTTGCTCAAGCTACAGTTTTTATATGATGAGAATGAATTCATGCATCTGAAAGGGGAGCAACTTTGCTAAATTTGGCTTTGTTAACTCATTATTGCAGCTAACAAAAAAACTCCTTTATACACCTTGACATGTAGACTTCTTTTTCTTGTTCTTCCCTGTTTATGAAATGGTAAAATTCTTCTTTTGGGCTCATTACCAATCTTTAAATAAACATGAAGGTTTAGGCTGCAGAAGGGTGTAATTAAAAAGTTGGGATTCTCACTCCTTGCCACAGTGTTATTTCCGATCTGGAGCCTGTATCCTTTGAAGCTGAGCTGAATTGACGGGACCAGGCTGTGCTTGCGGTTGGACCCGGCGAGCAGCTGCCCACCATGCTCAGCCTTGGTCTCACCCTGAGCTTGCTGGAGCTGGTGTGACTCATGCCATTGACTCTGGCAATTGTTGGTTCAGGCCTTGACTGCAGAATTAGACCCCTGGGGGGTCTGAGAGAATTAAGATGGAAAGACATGTTGGCATTTAAATAATATTTTCCCCTCTGGAATGGGCTGTGCCAATGATGCTAATTTTGATGAGTTCTATCAGAGGTTTAGCACTCACTTTTCGGATGCCCTTTGGCACCTGATTCAGTTTGTATATAATTTGCGATTAAAGTACCTTGGGGATTTTTTTCAGAATTATTATTTGTTCTCACAAGCCAGTTTCTGGAGGCCTCTGCCGATGTGCGTCAGTCCTGCAGGGTTGATGTTTTCTTTCTCAGCAGTTTCGCTGATTGCATTTTTTTTTTGGTAACTTTTTTTTTTTTTCTCCCTCCCTGTCTCCCTCTCTTCCCCTGTCTCTCCCCCTCCTTGCAGTCTGCAGCCAGGAGGGCGGGCACGTCCTGTGCAAACTGTCAGACCACCACTACCACCCTGTGGAGGAGAAATGCCAACGGCGATCCAGTCTGTAACGCCTGCGGGCTCTACTACAAGCTGCACAATGTAAGTGTGACTGCTACACTCAAGAATGGGGCCTCAGTTTTGGTGCTCCGTGGTACAACCACTTCCTTGGCTTAAGGGATTCCAGTCTTGGGTGATGCCAAGAACTCTGGGGACCTTGGGGATTGGAGAGATGAGTTGGTATCCCCTCAAATGTTGCCAGTCCAACTTGGGGAGTTATAAACCAGGGCTGTCCACAGGTAATATTAGAACTTTCCCATGCCTGAGCCAAGAAAGGAGGAGTGGATCAACACAGAGAGACATTATCCACTGCTGATTGGGCTCAGTGTGTTGGAAAAGACAACATGCTGTCCTGCAAGCTGATACCCCTTGTATACGTAGCTTGGTTCCTCCAGCAAATGCGGACTCTGGAAAAAAGGCAAAATGTGCCAGCAACTATTTAGATTTTTCTTGGGTTTGTGGCTGTCTCTCCGCCGGTCCCCAAGGATGACTTATTTAGGTCTTGTGTTTGCCCTGGTAGACGCAAATGGTTCCTAAACCAAAAAGGACTTGATTTAGTTAGTGAGTTGCAGAGTCTGCTCAACCTGTGATGTGAATTTTAAGGCATCTGTCATGGAAGGGAAGGAAAAATGAAATGAAATGGCTGGCAGATTTAATCTAATATCTCCATGCAGAGTCAGCTTGCAGGATCAGTGATATGTGCCCCAGGGAAAGAACTAAAGGGATCTGAAAAGTCTTCTACTGAGTAATACAGCTAATAAAGGAGTCTTAAGGCTACTCCTATTAGTCTCATTCCACATGTGGCATTAGAATAATTTTTATGTTAGAAGGAGGAAAAGATTTTCAATTTCTCTGCTTTGATATACTTTTTTTTTTTCTTAGTGGTCATTTGTTTTATGTTTGACTTTAGACATCTTGGACTATGTTTTGCCCTCATGTCTGCCCATGTAAACACATCAAAGACAGATAGGGTTTCATGGGGCACCCAACCCTCGTGGTGCCTGAGTCCTTTCCATTTGTCATTTCAAGCTCTTTGGTTTCTTGGGATAAGTAAACAAGTTTGGATTAAGTAGGAAAAAAAAAAAAGGGAAAAAAGCAACAACCAGGCTATTTTTTTCACCTGTTTTGTGAGAGGCATCTCTTCTGGGAAAAAAACAAAGGTGTTTACTCTTTACTGGGCAGGCATTTCAGCATGTTTTGAGTCCCATGTAGCAAGCAAGCTTGTCATCAAACTCTCAAGTGTGATCACTGCAAACAAAGGCATTGAACATGAAGTGAAAGCTCCTAGGATATCACAAGAAAATATTCTGTTTGCTAGTGCCATGGCAAGAAGGGAACAAGATCAGCCAGCTTCACTGGAGGAGTCTTTGTGTGTGCAATGTTTTCATTTTGGCCTGGTAGCCACCAGTGTTAGGACTTAAATCACATAGCTTGGAAGACCCATAAAGAGATCTATACCTGAGCTCCTTCCCCTGTATCCCAGCAAAGCCCTTTGAAGAAACCAGGCTCTTCTCAGGTGCCATTTATTGGACCTAATGGAGATGCTTGTGTTTGGATAAGGTTACTTGTATTCTTGAAGGCAGTGCATTTTCTCCCAGTGACTGCAAAAGCTGGCAGGATGACGAGTTCAGATCTCTCTACCTGCATTGTAGACATCTTCCTGGAGGACTTTCTTCTAAGGTGCCTGGGTGCTGGGGTTCTCCAGAAATGAACCTGCAAGAGCGCATTCTTTTCTTTTTCACACTTAAATTGTGAACCTAGTTGGCCTGGGTTGACCTCTAGATCCACTGTTTAGCGAAACTCCAATTCAGCTGTGAAATTCGTGACATGGGGCAGGCCTTGAGCACATTGGAACCATTTTCACGTTAATTAAACACACTGACAGTTGCTTAAAAGCTCAGCACAGCTACTTACCAAAGTCAAGTAGTATCTTGCCTTATGAGCAATGCCATTAATGGGACCTGCTTAAAAGAAAGCCCCTAGAGGACTGAGATACTGTGTGTAGCAATATAACTGGGCAAGGATACCAAAATCTGGCTATGAGTGGGTAGTTCCTTTTGTTTTTAGTTTTTTAAGATGATGCTTATTAATGTGGTGAGGAATGGGCGACATCGCAGCTGAGGGTCTTTGAACGTATCACCCTCAGCTTTAAAGATGTAGAGCACTGGAACATTATTCTGCAGTCCAAATGGCTTTAGGGGCTGTAACTGTAAAGGCCACATTGTGCTTCAGAAGCTGTGACTGTCAAGGCCACACTGTACTTGAGACACTAAAGAGGTGTGGGGTTTTTCTGTAAGGTAGCTTCATGGAGATGCCCTTTCTTTTTGGCTGCTGGGAGGCAGGACTCAGGAGCTGTGCTGACTGCCTGGTGAATGGCACAAGCATCACCCTTTATACTACTCAAGGTAGGGAGGAAATTTAGTGATTGCACATGGCCAGAGGTTTCTTGGCTGAAAATTGGTCTGGCCTGTTAAAATGTGAGAGTTGTATGTGTAAGCTGTGGTCCTTCTCCCTTTGTGTATCTTATCTACATCAGTTCTCCATCAGGGCAGGTGTCAGAAATAGAGAGGCTCATGGTAGCATGTCCCTGCCAAACAGCTGAATGTTTCTGCACAGATGTTGCGTCAATGCACTGGTAGAAGGTCTTGGGCTTCTTGGAAGATGCTTTCACCTTGTTTCAGGCTAGGTTGTACCAAATTCTTGGCTTCTTTTTAACTCCCTTCCTCCATTTTGTCTGTTCTTTGGATTTGGTGATTTTTTTTTTTCATGGACCCTTAGATTATTAAGGTTTTTTTAATAGACTGATTTAAAGGTGAAACTTACCCATTTTTTTCAGTCCACATGAGGAATGATTGCAGTGAATGACTGCAGGCTGATTTTTCATGGTGCTATTTTTCTCATGGGGCTATATCAGTTTGTTTTACTGCTGATTCCCACAGCTTAAGCAAACCCATTTGTCAGTAGCATACGAGCAATAATCATAATAGTCTTGGGGTGCGTTTAGTGAAGCTGCTGGCGCTGCTCCTACTGACTTCAACAAGAGCTGGCTCCATTAACACCAGTATTAACAATGACTAATATTTCACACTGATACAGTGCCTTTCATCCTGTGGCATCCCAGAGTGCTTTCTAAGATACAGCTAGCCTGGAAGATTAACCCAACATTGTAATGACTATGCCTGAAGGATAAATCCGCTTCAGTGACAGGACCTTATTGAGGTCAATGGCAAAATCCCATTGTCTTCAGTCAGAGCAAGATCAGACCTACAATGTTTAAGACTATACCCTGGATTTGATCTGTTGAATATAAGGTTCTCGTTCATGTTATTTCAGTCCTTTTTAACAATAGGATGAGGCTTCACTTGCTTCAGTGACAGATGAGAGTGTACCTTGCTGGAGGTGTACAACAGACTGGCCTTCTCCCATAGAAATGAGAGAATTGAAATTGATTTGGTAAAATTCTTCACAGAAGGCCTGTTTCACAATATCTTAAAGCAGGGCTCTGCATCCCCAGAGCAGAGCAACTGATATTTTGCATGTGATAAACCAAAGAGCATAATTCCTGCCCCTAATTAATCTGTTCCATCTGCAATTAATGAATCACATATACATGCATTGGGCTGGTTCAGTTTTATTTAGCATGTGTTTGTCATTTTTATCACAATGAATTTTCATGGAGAGGGTCTTCCCTCTGGGTCTTTTGTTTCACTACCCCTTTGACTGGCCTTTGAAGTCACTGGAAAAATTTTCCAGCTTGCTGCTGTGACTTGTGCTGGTCTCACTCCTCCTGATATTTATCCCAGTTCTACATGTTTGGCACTTTGGTCCAACACCTGCCAAGAGGATGAGATCATGTACAATAGGATGATGTGTCCAGCTAGCAGCTTGGATGCTATCTATGACCACAGTTGTGGGTCTGGCCATGACTTTGTCACCACCCTGCGCAAAAGTAATAATCCCATCTTTAACACTTATATCAAATCATGGCCTGGGCTAATCTGTTCCTAGTGATTGAGTGAAAATGTGAAGGACATTGCTTTGAGGAAGTGCTTATTGTCCTGCAGGACATGACTATATGCTCCACAGGTCAGGACTCCTGTGTTTGGTCTAAGAGTCAGCACAGTCCCAGTTCCAACACTAGGCTGTTGCCACTGCCAGATTCTGTGCCTGCACCTTTGCTGCTTCATATGGAAATCAGTTCTGGCTGCCCCTCAAACTCAATGTCATGATACAAATCATCATTGGGAGCTAGAGAGGCCAGGGCTGGTGTGTGCCTTCCCAAATCTGAGCTGGACTCATCTGAGTTTGGGATTTCTAGGTGGTTGTCAGCATCGCTGATTGGTGGAGCTCACTTGGGGCTGCCTCCCGGCATGCCTTTACTGTCTAAATTAAAACAGGCCAGACAAGGATTTCTCACCCCAGATATTCAGCTGGAGCAAAGGGCCTTCCTTCCTTGTGTATGTATCCCTGTTCCCTCATTGAGGAGAGGAAGCCAGGGAGATGGCTGATGTTATATTTAAAGCCTATGACATTTGAGATTTTTGCTTGTTGCTGCCCCAGGGCTGTTGTTGGCCTGCATATGGGCAGATTCTTCCTTTTAATTGTTATCAAGCAGGACTGCTCCCTCCAGTTCCCTTTGTCCCTGGGTAGAGGAATTGGCCTTTTATTCACATGTTTTTAGGATAAAGTGAAGTTTCCCATCAGGGCTGGTATGGAGAGCATGAAGTCACTAATTCAAACTGAGATGACAAACTTGGGGATGCCTAAACTAGAGAAGATGAGCCTAGTCCTTCCTCTCCTCACGCATCCATCTGAACATATTACAGGAAGATATTTTATTCCTTCCTCTCTGGGGAGAGAAATCTGGGAATGATATCCATGCTGTGGGGAAACAGGAGCTGATGAGCAAGTGAAATCCTGTAGCGATCTGGAAGAAGGGAGTGCTTTGCCTCTTGCACTGATTTAAGATCTTGTGGATGAAGATGTATTCAGGACCCTTGTAGAAGCCTCTTTTCGTTGTCCATTACCAGGGATGAGATAGTACTTGCTGATGGATAGCAGATTCTTCTTTTTTTAACTTCCTTTCTTCCCTTTTGCAGAGTGTCCATCTGCAATGCTGTGTGCTCTCATTTATTATGAAAAATGGTCTTCAGACCTGGGGGGTTTGCTGGGCTCTCCTGTGAGTGAAATTCTATGGAGGAGTCAGTGCAGGACATGTGTAACTCCCCATGCAGGCTCCCAAGTCCATTTTTAAAGGATGTTTAGGGACATTAGATGCATAAATCCCTTCCCAAGTGGGGTCTTTGAGGTTTTCATAGCACCTGTGCTAATGCATGTTGTGATGTCAGTGACTCTCTGCAGCAACGGGAATTTCTTGCAGAAGCTTCAGCAGACCTTTTTCTACCCTTTCCCAACTCTGATGAGTATATGGTTGTTTGTTGCAGCTGCTTATACCCATGCAGAAGAATATAATGCTTAGATTTCATGTAGAGAAGTCTGCATGAAAGGTAAAAAATGATCCACTGGGCAGCACAGATACTTGTTTTAGTACCTCCAAAAACACCTGGAAGGATTTAGAAATTAAACTGTATCTGCTAAACTAAATTTGAAAAGAGGACCAGAGCACAATCTTTCCAAAGAAGAAAAGTAAGAGAAATGTTTGTTGCTTTTGTGAAGAGTTTGTCCAGCTCCCTAATGCCACTGTGAAAGTTTGGGAACCCTTGTAGGACTGAAATCCCAGCAGCTTTTGCTATTAATGGTTTCAGAGCAGTCAGGAAGCCCTGGGGTGAGACAATGTCTGCAGGAAGTATTTCAAGGTGATAATGATGGGTTTCTTTCCTGAACATGATGCAATTACCTAATGTGCAGATAGCTAAAAGTTTTCATATCTCTATGACATTTGGGCATGATTTACTCCTGTGAGGCTCTGCCAGCAATTTTCTGTCATCTTCATAAATTTCAAATGGATTTGGGATTTTCTGGTGGGATCTGAATTTTGGGATGGGGGGGAAAGAGGTTGTGTAGTTGTGATGAGGGGAAGAGGGGGAGCAGCTGGTCCTGGGCACACTCCCAGGATTGCCTGGACATGAGGTACATGAATCCTACGGTGATCTGGGGAGAAGGGATGGAAACGCAAAAAAAATAAATAATTGATTTTTGTTTAGATTAACAGACCCCTGACCATGAAGAAAGAAGGAATTCAGACCAGAAACCGAAAAATGTCTAGCAAGTCCAAAAAGTGCAAAAAGGTCCATGACAACCTTGAAGACTTTCCCAAGAGCAGCTCTTTTAACCCCGCTGCCCTCTCCAGACACATGTCCTCCATCAGCCACATTTCACCTTTCAGTCACTCCAGCCACATGCTGACCACGCCGACTCCGATGCATCCTCCATCCAGCCTTTCCTTTGGACCTCACCATCCTTCCAGTATGGTCACTGCCATGGGTTAACGAGAGACTCCCCTGCTGAATGCTTACAGTCTCAAAATGAGATTTACTTTATATACTTGCATTTTTGCAGGCGTGTGGTTATGGGCCTGATGTCCCGAGTCAAATGGGAGGGTGGGGGAAAAAAAAAAAAAAAAGAGAATAAAAAACAAATAAACAAAAACAAACAAAAAAAAATTGAAGGCATAAGAGAGAAAAAAAATATAAAAAAAAAATCTCAGAAAAAAACTACAAAAATCACAAAAAAAAGACAAAAAAAGACAAAAAAGGACAAAAAAAGTTAAAAAAAAAAAGTTTTAAAGAAAGTGATGTTTGCCACTTTTTAAAGGAGCTCACTATGGCGTCTATGTATTCTTACCCACTGAATCTGGATACCATTTGTGAATAAGCCATTCAGAACTTGCATTCCCTATTGGACAGGATCTCTAGTGCTGTGAAAAAAAATAAAATGATTAAAAAACAAAAAATAAAGAACCGCTGAACATTGCATATAACTTATATTGTAAGAAATACTGTACATTTGAGGAAGACTTTATTGCATCTGGAGAGCTGTAAAGATAAAAAAAAAAGGAATGAAGGACTCCGAGAGTTGGTTGGTTTGGTTTTTGTTTTTTTTTGCTTTTTTTTTTTTTTTTTAAAGGAAAAAGAAAAAACAAAAAAAAAGAGGACAGGAGGACAATTTAAAAACCAGAAGAACAAACAATGCAGACCAAGAGGAAACGCGGTCTTACGAACAAATGCACCAACTGCCAGTCATGTCTTCTCCTTTTGCTTTATTTTTATTTTGTTTTTTCTTCTTTTTTTTTCCTCTTGTTGTTGGCTTTTATTTTGTTTGTTTCTTTCTTTCTTTCTTTTATAATTTTTTTTTTTTTTTCTTCCAGGGAGGGGGAGGGCGCTGGCTAGAATGGTTTTGATGATGCATTAACTAACTCACTGACTGAATAAATAACTAAATAAATAAAACCTGTAGGAAGATCATTCATTTCTGGCCAAGGGGCCTTTTTACATAGGAAGTACCAATGGTGTCGGGCAATCAGTGTTAACATGCGGACATTGCCAACGAGGGGTTGTCAGATAGCCATTCTCCAGGTCTATATGCATTGTGAACAAGTTCCTGTAATTGTTGTTTGTATGTACAATTCAATGCACCAAAATAAGAAAGATGTAGATTTATTTCATCCTATTATACAGACTGAATGGTTGTACAAATTTATTTACTGCTAGTGATAAGACCTGCTCTTTTTTTTTTTTTTTGGTTGTTGTTTTGTTTTCATATTTTTTCCTCCTTTTTTTTTTTTTTTTTTGAGAATAAACTAGATTAAATTCTGTTGACTTAAAAGTGTTTTGTGCTTGGGGGTGGGAAAAGGAGTCTGTTTTTCTTTTTATTTTTTCATTTGTTTCCGTTAGTTTTGGTGGTATTTATTACATAGATACCACAGGTATGGGAATGTGTGTCTCTGAGCTCATGCTGACAGTCAAACCAGTGCTTGCAGTGGCTTGATTAAAACCAACCAAAACAAACCACAAACACAGAACAAAGTAAAAAAACCTCTCAGAAATAAATGGACTGCATGTTAGTGTAACCCCACTGTCCTGTGTGTGCTCCCTCAAACTACAGCCCAGCTGCCGCTCCCACCCGGTGCTGCGTTCTTGTGTGGGATGGGTCCCTTTTGCTGTCAGTCAACCATGGCCACCACGGTGACAAAGTTATGTTGAGGACAGTTTGGGACTGGGATAATTGCAAAGGGTGCTTATGATCCTGGCTAGTTTTTGGTCAGTAATAGGAAAAATGTTGAGACCTCGGATTGGACCTGGAAAAGCATTTTCTGCTCTGCCCTGTTGGGCTCTCAGTGGTATAATCTGGTGATCTACAGATGAGATCTTGATGCAAAATTAAATGGACCAGACCCTGTACCTGTGCTTGGAGGAATGGGCAGAACCTGTTACAAAAGGCTGGATTTGATGGTAGACAGAGGACAGTTCCCAGAAATTTCAAAGCCATCAGCCAGCCCCTTGCTGCAGGAGTTTTCCTTGAATAATGTCATTTTCCTCAATATTATGATAGTTAATAGCAAAAGTTGTCTTTTATAATTTGATTTCTGATGGTTTGATCCTTAGGAATCGGTCCTCCTTTTTGTCTTCAGTATTTAGTCTTCCAGCTTCTTTATACCATCATAAGGGTTGCGCATTGCTTTCCAAACAAAGAGTTAAACTTCTTATCATCCCACTCCATTTGTTGAAGATTTAAGTATGGTGTGATAAGACAGAGGTTGCCAAGGCTGTGAGAAAATGCTTTAAAAACACCAAACGAGAAGTCCAACCCCTAAATGTAAAAATCTCAACAGCTGTGACCTGCAAATGAACTATTAGTATTATTATAATTATTTTGATGCAGAATGAAATAGCTGAGTTCTTTCACCTAGAAATACGTGTACTGCCTTTCAGTGCCAGGTGGGTGGAAAAATGTCACCATATCTGTCAGATGCTATTTTGAACCCACTTTCTCTTGAGTGATAACTGAAGAGGGTAACTGTGGTGTGGTCTAATCTTTTTCTGCAGGATGGCTTACATGAGTAAGGAAGTTTCACGTAAGAAAGACCACTCTGAAACTTTCAGGATGATTATACAGAGGTCAAACAGTCATTTGATTTGGGAATGGGGCAGGAGAGAAAGAGGATTGACCTTTATTTGGACTTTTTCTCCCTTGTTTTGAAATTAACCTGGATAAACAATGTCTACTGTAAAGGAGGATTTAGCAGATGTAAGTGGAACAGGCACTAATCGCTTTGTGATGTTGTATTTTCTTTCCTTTTTATTCTGTTGACAAAAATGTGTAAAAAAAGGAGTCAGAACAAATGGCACACATTTAAATTCTTATGTTAATCACCTTTCTGCTTTCTCAATGAATATTTTAAGCATAAAGACTCAATGTCGAAATAAAACAGAATGAAGAATTACTGAGATGCAAATGGAGATCTTGTTGCCCCCTAATTAATCATCTGAGAACTATGAAGCTATTTTTAATTAGCCTGACTAATCAAAGGAAATAATCATCTTTGCTGATATTAAGCTTGAGAGATTATTATTTTTTAATTTGTGATGCTGCAACCTTTCCCTCCTTTCACTCATCAACACATTGCAGTTGAACTAAGATATTGATTCCAGAACCTCAGCAATGGTGAAAACCAGAGGAGGATTCACACAGTTCCAATTACACACAATTCCAATTGCTTTAGAGGGAGCCAGTTCCTGAATTTCTTGCTCTAACATTTTTTGTTTTTCCTTAAAATTGGAAACACCTTCTTCTTGCAATTTCCTTCTTATGCTATTTCATAGGTCTTAGAGGCATTGATTGAAATGAAGCAGGATTGGGGCCAACTGAGAGAATGAGCATCCAAAAAAGGACACAAATGGAGACACTCTGTATGCAGATACTCAAGGAAACATATACAGTTTGTCCAGACTGTCCTTACATCTCTTATATTCTGATGTCAGGAGCATGATGAATAGGATCTCTCACATCATGCACCCCCTGCCGCCTGCTCGAGATGCTAAATTAACAAATTATCAAAAGTGGTACACCAGTTTCTGTTATTTTTTTTTTCTTCTCCCAGAGCAAATATTCCAGAATTTTGAAGTCTTAAAGGATTTTGGTTTCTTGGTGGGCTTTGTTATATTACCCTTTTTTGTTTGTATTGTTTTGATTGCTTACTTGGTGGTTTCTTTGTTGTTTGTTTATTTTGTGTTTTGGTTTTGGTTCTTTCTTTCTTTCTTTCCTTCCTTCCCTTTAACATATGAGAAAAATCTGGATTGCAGGAAAGTCTGAGAACTTGCAATCTTTAGCAAATGTCTTGGGAATGACAACTTTGTCTTTCTTCACTTCTGAAATTACAGGGAAGAGCTGATGCTGGGCAGGTTGGAGCAGGAAAGCTCTCTGAGTCATGTCTCCACTTCGATTATCTATATTGTCTGATAACTTACATTTTACTTATGATCCAAGCAAAAGTCCATTCATATCAGTGGAATGGCTCCTAAAGAGTAATTCAATAAGAGTTAAATCCATCCAGAGAGACCTGGACAAGCTTGAGAAATGGTCCTGTGTGAATCTGATGATGTTCAACAAGGCCAAGTATGAGACCCAGCAATTGGGTTGGGGAACTCCCACTACCAGTACAGGATGGGGGAGAAGGGATTGAAAGCAGCCCAACAGGCTTGGGTGTATTGGTGAAAGAAAAGCTGGACATGAGCTGGCAGCATGTACTTGCAGTCCAGAAGACCAACTGTGTCCTGGCCTGCATGAAAAGCAGCATGGCTGGAAGGTCAAGGGGATGTGATTCTGCATCTCTAGTCTAACTCAGGTGGGACCTCACCTGGAGTACTGGATCCAGCTCTGGAGTCTTCAGCACAAGAAAGCTATGAACCTGCTGAAGCAGTTCCAGGGAAGGGTCACAAAACTGATCCAAGGGCTGGAACCCTTCTGCTGTGAAGAATAGCTGAGAGAGTTAGGGTTGTTCAGCCTGGAGAGGACAAGGCTCTGGAGAGGATGAGGCTCTGGAGAGAACTTACTGTGGCCTTTCAGTACTTACAGGGGCCTACAGGAAAGATGGGGGCACTCTTTTTAGCAGGGTCTGTATTAACAGGACAAGGCATGATGATTTTGAACTAAAGGAAGGAAGATTTACGCTAGATTTAGGGGGAATTTTATTTTGAGGGCACCAAAACACTGGCCCAGGTTGCCCAAGGAGGTGGTAGATGCCCCATTCCTGGAAATACTTAAGGTCAAATTGGACAGAACAACCTGTTCTAGTTAAAGATCATAGAATCAAAGAATGGTTTGGATTGGAAGAGACCTTTAAGGTCATCTAGTCCAACCCTCCTGCAGTGAGCGAGGACATCTTCAACTACATTAGGTCAATAATTCATTTTTGAATATTATTTTAATATCCATTCTTTCTCAATAACACTGGTTTCACAGTCTGCCCTTTTTCCACCTCACCCACCCCATTTTCCCCCCCTTATCTCCCTCAAATCCCAGAGCACCTGGGCTCTGTTGGAGTCTCCTCCCACCCCAGGTGTGGCCACTTTGCCCTCCCCTCCCACTCCCCTTTTTAATCCCCCCCAGGAAAGGCAGAAGCCCCAAGCTGAGCCCATCTGGGCTGAGGGATCCTCCTCTCATCACTGGTGAGTCCTCATGGCATGCACTGGGTGATGGTGGTGGTGACAATAAAGGCCGGGGGGCCTGGTGGCCCCCCGGTCAGGTAGGAATAGGGTTGATGACTACTTCAATATCATCTATGGATGTTGGCTGGGCCTCCTTACTGGGGCTGAGCTCCTCTGTGTGGTATCTGGGCTGGTTGAGGGTCTTGCCCTCAGCTCTGGGATGGGCACAAAAATGGTGGTGGTGGAGCAGAAGCTGTTTAGGCAGGGCGGAGGATGATGGGGTGGGAGTAGGAGCTGCTTTGAGAAGATGAAGCAGGGGTAGGGGGCAAGGGCAGGGAGGTTAAACTAGATGACCTTTAGAGGCCACTTCCAACTCTGGTGATTCTATGACTCTATGATCTAGTTCCAACCCCCTTGCCATATGCAGGGACACCTTCCACTAGACCAAGTCATCTTTAAGAACATCTTGCAGAATAGCAAATGAGTTAAATATGGAGTTTATCTCAACCTGCACTGCAAATCCAGTGCTTAAGTTCTTTAATTTCACCCCATCACCAAATCTGGAGAACAGATAATAACACTTTCTGTCCTCAAAGAGATGTTGTGAAGATAAATCCATCACCTGCAAAGTCTTTGGATGCAGGTTGAGCACCATGGAAAACCTATCACCATCTGCAGGAAGGAGTGCAGGCATGAGAAGTAAGCAAAATACAGGCCTACTGTGCTTGACAGGTAATGTCCTCTCTGTGCTGTGAATGAGGCAAAGGAAAAAGAAGATGGTGTGACTGCCATATGTAGAACAAACAGTGGAGGTGGAGGGAAGGTGAATAATTCAATCTGGTGTTCCCTCACACTTCAGTGGTGGTTGTTTAATCTTCGCACTGTTTAAGTATGTTTTTGGGCTACATTTTTCTGTTAAATAAATAAATCTGTGTCCAGGCATGGATTTCATGGTAGTGTGGACTTCTTACCTTGTCAAAAGAAATGCTGTGTGTTATTCATATGCATAAGTACCTCTGTACTCGGAACTGGAAGGCAGGTGATGTCACTGTCTTCATTGGTTGTGTGATGTTCTGTGTGTGCCTGTGTGGATATCTAAGTTACAGCTCTACAGAAACCAAGGCACAACACACATGTATAGCAAATGTATGTTTCACATAATTCCCTGAGGCTATGCAGACTCCTGGGTGGATGTTGGATTACTCTGTCTTAGAAGTGTATTTTCCTTGTTATAAGTTTAATTTAAGGCTCTGACCTGAAGCTCAACTCTTTTTTTTCTCTTAAGGTACAAAACACCTGGTTATTCAACCTGTCCTTTTACATTTCCACTCTGGGTTACTGTCAACTCCAGAGGCAATGAAATAATTAAAGAAAACCCATCCTCTGGGAAGACAGAAGTGACTGAAATGCTCAGGGAAATCTTGTCCATGAACCTCACAGGCCAGTGTTGCTCATACTAACATGGATAATTAGCTGACCTGCTGCATGTGTATTCAGGCTTAGCCCACAAACGGCTTTAGTTCCCAATTAGTACTGTATTGCAATATTATAGTGCAATCATTTACTTAACTATTTCTGTATTAAAACCACATTAATCTTCTTACACTACTTGACTGGAAAACTATTTTCTTACTAAGCCACAAAAATCACCCAGTGCATAAATAGAGGTGGTCCTGTTGGCTGCAGAGAGTACTGCTGTCTGCAGACCTGGGTTGTTTTATTCTAGGTTAGGATTCAGTCCTTCAACTCCAGTCTTGCTCTTAAGTGCACTCTTCAGTAATATTCACCTGTCGCAGAAGGGCTTCCTCTCTCACCTGTGATCATGCTGAAGAATTAAGTCAGAAGAAAGCAATATGAACTGCTGCAAATGCAGGAAGGGGTTGAAGGATCTTGGCTTCTTGAGACTCTTGGTTTCTTCTCCCACATGCTAAGACTGCCCCTGGCCAGGGAGGCCAGAGTCATCCTCTCTCCAAGAGGTCAAGTTCTTCCACTCAAGCTAGCTGCAGAAGGTCATCCCTTTTCTGCACGCATGCAGCAATGCTCGTTGATGAATTTGCTTCCTGCAGAGTCACACTGGAGCAGATTTATAGATTCTATGATAAATTTTAAACTATATTTAGGGACTCTGAGGAAACAGTAATGAATAGACTCAGGTCCTGAACTATGATTCTTGATTGCAGCTGCTTCATAATAGACTTTTTTAAAGTACCAGTATGGGACAGGAAGTTGAGGGGGATATAAAACTATGTTCAGCCTGGAAAGAGGAGAATCCTCAAGTAGGAATTGAACAGGGCCCATGGGATTGCCAAAAATGGGGAAGGAGGGACTGAACCTATGATGGATTTTTGAACAGTCACCCAGGGTCTTTCCATTAATAGCAGGCAGGATGTTTTCCTTTATGAAAATCTGATTAAGTTGTTTGGACACTTGATAACCTTTCTATAAGACATTTTATACTGCATGTACTGTAATTTGTACATTGTTGTCTATTACCTTCCCTAGGGCAGCTTTCTTAAAAAATCCTACACATCAACAAAGAGTTATGTTTGCACATGGACCTGTCAACCTTGTTTGTATTTAGTAGACCATTTCTAAAAGGATCATGGGAGTGGAAGATAAAAGCCTATGGATTTGATCATGTCTATCTGTCCCTGTTGTGTATCACACAGAATATACTTAGTTGGAAGAGAACTTTAAAATCATCCAGTCCAACCTTCAACCCAGCACTGAAGAGTCAACACTAAACTGTGTCCATAAGCACCAGGTCCACATACTGCTTAAACACCTTCAGGGATGGTGACTCCGCCACTGCCCTGGGCAGACCATTCTAATGTTTGATAACTCTTTGAGTGAAGAAATATTTCCTAATATCCATCCTAAACCCCTCTGGCACAGCTTGTATGAATTTCCTTTGGTCCTGTTGCTTGCCACCAAGGAGAAGAGGCTGACACCCTTTGTGCTCTAACCTCCCTTCAGGCAGTGGTAGAGAGTGAGAATGTGACACTCTGCCTCTTTTTTTCCAATCTGAACCACCTCATACATAAAGAATGTCTCTCAGGAACGGCTGTTATGTTTGCTCTATGGAGTTGTCCTTCTGCATCAGTGGATGTAGAAACTGGGTGCAGGGTTTGGTAAGTACATCTCTCCTTATCAGCTCATAGGAATATTAATTTGAAGCTTTATTACATAAACCCTGAGCATCAAATCCAGCATCTCTGCTCTGAATCACTGTTTCAAAATGTCCCTTCTCTAAGCTCTTGCCCTTAGAGTGGACAACACCCATGTCTTACTTGGCTTCTGGCTCCAGCAGCGTGTTTTACATATGTCATGGTGTGGAGGAAATCTACTCAAACTATTCCTGACCTGTTTGAGTGGAAGCAGCTGGTTTCTGGGAGGTGTTTTTTGAACTAGGAGACAGGTAAGAGTCAACAGGCTTTCCAACCCTTCAAGTGGTATGTCTTCATGCCTTCTGGCTTCTCGAAGACCTCAGTCTGGTTTGATTTACTTGAGTATGATGGATTATGATAGAGTGTTGGTAACTTGGATGTGATTTATGATGTTTGGAGAGATGAGGAAATCCTGTATTTTCACAAAATTTTCTTTCCATTCCCTCTAGTTTCCTTGGTCCACATCTCTGACCTGATGTCATTCATCTCTACTGTGTGTAGGGTGAATAACTCTAACTCAAACCTGCCTTAATCTTGAGGCTCAGGTCTTCATCCCAGTGTTGCTAAAATCAATTGTTGAGTCTAATTCTCTGCTCAGTCCCAGGAATTACTGGCTTCCTTTGACTAAGTTGTCCCTTCAGGCCATTAACTACCCAAATTTTCTGTCTTCTCCACCATAAATCTCCTGCTGGGTTAGAAACACAAACTGTTTTTTCTTTAAGGCAGTGAGAAGTCTGTAGCCAATGAGAATCCAGTGTCAAGGAAGGGAAAACATCCATCATACCTGTAGTATTTCATTGATTTTGGTAAGTGCTGAGATCAATCCAGATAAACATATTCCTCCTGTTGTAGAGCAATCATAAAGATGGATTGAATTACCTAGATGGGTATTGTATCCTTTTCATAGTGCCTGGGTGTAGAGATGTGTGCCCACCCTAGCTGCAGGGATGGATCAGGAGCAATAACGTGTGGTAGACTCACAGGCCTGCTCTAGCACATGTCAAGAGTTAGGACTGGGTCAGCCAACGAATGAGTGAAAGATGCTCTCTGTTAACACCTTTTCCTTCCTAAAGGGGAACAGAAAAAGAATATGGGGGAGAGACACATGAATTAGAAAACTAAAATTACTTTAAGAAAATATATACAAATATATA
Organism: Melanerpes formicivorus; assembly: GCF_026170545.1. NCBI lineage: Eukaryota > Metazoa > Chordata > Aves > Piciformes > Picidae > Melanerpes > Melanerpes formicivorus. The sequence goes on along the minus strand of NW_027142355.1, from coordinate 22,689,446 downwards.
TGAAACTGAAATCAAACTCAGCCTCTTCTGATGGCAGTTACTCATTGACATCACTGATGAAGTCATAGACTGGACTCAGGGACATATGGGAACTGGTTTCTGGAACTCATGGATTTAAGAACTCATGGATTTGGATCAAAAGCAGAAGAGTCCTCCTTGGATGCCCACTGTTGAAGAGAAGAACTTGACCCTTTTGATCCCCTTGTGACTGAATATGGTTGTGACTGTTTTAGGCTGTGCCTAAAGGGACAGTTGCTGGAACACTCTGGCTGAATGTTTTGGTGGAAGAATGAAAACAAGATATTCTAAATGAATTTCATTGGTAGATTGTTAGAATGCAACTTTAAGTTTTTAGTTCAGTTTGAATCTCAGTTCCGTCTGTCTCTCTTCTTCAGCCTGTTTCTGTCTCTCTCTGAGCAACAGCTGTGTGGGAAGGAGTTGACCTTGAACTAACAGATAAGAAACTAATTCTTGCATATGCTATAAGCTAACAGAATTTGCTCCTTAATTACCTTTTCTCTCTCTCTAACCCTTTTTGGGGAAAAAGGTAGGGGGAGACAGGGGGTATGGGATGGGGAGACAGGGGGTATGGGATGGGGGGGGTGGTGGGGGTGGGATCCTCCTGGCTGCAGGAGGGAGTTTTGTTCTGTTTTACATTCTTTGCTGTACATTTCTGTACATATTGTAAATATTGTATACTGTATATTGTATATATTCACTGCATTTCATCCTGCTTGTAAATATAGCTTATATTAATTTTTGCTTCTCCGAATGAGTTAGCCATGGTTTCTTTGTGTGTGTGGGAGAACTGAACTTTCTCTTACCACCACAATGATGTATGTGGAATGGAATACCTTGTTGGTCAGTGTAGGGTCACCTGTCCTGTCCACTCCTCCCTGCAGGTGCAGCCTTTACTTTGCACCTTCAACTTAGTAGACAAGATTTAACAGTGACCTTGGTCTGCTCAGCAGTCCTTGGTGTTAAGTGGAAATGCTGAGCATTAATGAGTCCAGAGAAGGGCAATGAAGTTGGTGAGGGGTTTGGAACACAAGCCCTATGAGGAGAGACTGAGGGAGCTGGGGTTGCTTAGCCTGGAGAGGAGGAGACTCAGGGGTGACCTTATTGCTCTCTACAACTACCTGAAGGGAGGTTGTAGACAGGCAGAGGTTGGTCTCTTCTCCCAGGCAACCAGCACCAGAACAAGAGGACACAGTCTCAAGCTGCACCAGGGGAGGTTTAGGCTGGATGTTAGGAAGAAGTTCTATACGGAGAGAGTGATTGCCCATTGGAATGGGCTGCCTGGGGAGGTGGTGGAATCATCATCACTGGAGGTGTTCAGGAGGAGACTTGATGGGGTGCTTGGTGCCACAGGTTAGTTGTTTAGGTGGTGTTGGATGATAGGTTGGACATGAGGATCTTGAAGGTCTCTTCCAACCTGGTTTATTCTATTCTATCACTTCTGTTAATTTCAGAAAGTGCAGTTACTGAGAAGAGAATCACCAAACAAAATTAGTTCTGTTCTAACTCAAATCAGGACAATATCTCAGCATATCAGAACAGATGTCAGGTAGACAAGGACCCACAGATATAATTTTTCAGGCTGACCTGAAAAATAGTTTAATCTGTGTCCCTTCTATGAAATGAAAGACAAACTTTCCCTATATATAAAAGTGCATGAACTCTTTTCAAAAGACCATGCAATCAAGTGTCTGCTCATTCATTTCTGAGTCCACTCCCTTGTCTTAGGTACTCCATCCTCAAGACTTTCCTATGGTCTCTCGCCTTTCCCCTGAGCAAAGAATTGCTAGCTCTGCTTCTTGTGTTTAACAAAGCAGAGGCAGCATGTAGCAGATAAATGCAGCAGGATCAATTCAGCTGATTCAGCAGCTAATTCAGAAATGTGAATCAATTCAGATCCTGGTCTTCTGGAAGATGTTGCTTCTGAAAAGGCCTTTTTCTTTTCCTTGAGTTCCATCTCCAGAGTCACTGGTGCTGATTGAAATGGTCCTGCCTTATTTGTTATCTTTGGATAAGCCCTGAGCTGGGGTTGGGTGTTAGATTTCCTGGGCTGTCAGCCATTCTTGGTTCTCAAAAGAACAGACAACCTGTCAGAGATGATCAATAAATGCCATTGCCTGTCCTGAAGTGTGAGGCTTTTCAAAAAGAAACCCCCTAGGGGAGATTCAAACCTGGGATGTAATCTTGACCACACTCAGTTGATAGTCAGGGCTGTTGGGCTTCCTTCAAAATGTTCACAGTACACTGTCTTCAAGCAATGAAGAAAAGAGGTTGCCCAATCTTCATCTAGCACTGCTCTGTGGGTCTTTTTTCAATGTATCTTTTATAACTAAGGAATTCTAACTAAAGAAGGTGGAGTTACACCTTATTTATACTGCGGTCAGTTTTTGGGCTGAGCCTTTTACTTTTTTAGGTGGTCAGTAAAAGTCCATCTTTGCCCCTAAGTAAAATGAAGTCTGGAATTAATCCAAAGAATGAAGTTACATCATGAATTATGCTCATCAGTCAAGCAGTGTGAAATAGGAGCCCTCTTTGTAAACAATATCCAGGAACAATACTCCTGTTGCTCTAAAATAATATGTTTAGTGTCCTCTGATCTTCAAACCTTGCGTCAGAGTCTGTGGGAGCTGGCCAGTGAGACTCAACTGTGGACACAGAGAATAACTGAATCTTACCTCTGAGGTCTTTTATGACAAGTTTCTGACTATGCTTTTTGTGTTACCTGGCTAACTTTGCATGTTCCTCTGCTTCCTCATGCTTGGAGTTAGATCTTTAGCCCAGAATAAATATCCAGCAAGAGAAATGCCCTTTTCAGGTATATCTAGCCAACCATCATAGAACTGTTTCAGTTGGACCTCTAAGATCATTAAGTCTGTCAGCCGAGGACGACCATGACCACTATCCCCCAAAAGGAAAAAGGTTCTAGGGAGTTGGCAGGTCTCATTGACAGGGCTTTAAACTAGATTTGAAGGGGGAAGGGGCTGAAACCAGTTGCCCCAACAGGTAAGCTTGTGTCAAGGGTGCAACCAGCAGCCCAGCTGAATTGCATGTACACTAATGCACACAGCATGGGTAACAAACAAGAGGAGCTGGAAGCCTTGTTACAGTAGGAAAGTTATGATATAGCTGCCATCACAGAAACATGGTGGGATGACTCACATGACTGGAACACTGTAGTTGATAGCTACAGGCTCTTCAGGAAAGACAGATGAGGGAGAAGGGGTGGAGGGGTGGCCCTGTACATCAGGGAGGCACTAGATGCCATGGAACTAGAGATCAAGGATGATCAGGTTGAGTGCCTGTGGGTGAAAATTAGAGGGAAGGCCAACAAGGCAGACATCCTGGTTGGAGTCTGTTATAGACCACTCAACCAGGGTGAAGAAGTTGATGAATTATTCTATAGGCAGCTAGCAGCTGTCTTGAGATTGCCAGACCTTGTTCTCATGGGCAATGTTTAACCTGCCTGATATCTGCTGGGAGCTTAACACAGCAGAGAGGAGACAGTCTATAAGGTTCTTAGAGTGCATGGAGGACAGCTTCTTATCCCAGTTGCTGCATGAGCCTATGTAGTGGGTTGAGAGAGAAGGCCTAGCTTTCTCTCCCCCACAAAGAGGAAAACAGTCAAATGGTCACAGCCTACCGGGGTAAGGCTTTGTTTGACCATCTTTTCACCAATAGAGAAGGGCTGGTGGGAGATGTGGTGGTTGGAGGCTGTTTGGGGTCCAGTGACCATGAAATAATTGAATTTTCAGTATTCAGTCAAGCTAAAAGGGGCAGCAACAAAACCTCCACTCTGGACTTCTGGAGGGTGGACTTCAGGTTACTCAGCCAACTAACTCAGAATGTACCTTGGGAAACAGCTCTTAAAAACAAAGGGGTCCAGGAGGCTTGGACCTACTTTGAGAAAGAGTTCTTGAGGGCACAGGAACAGGCTGTGCCAATGTGCCAGAAGATGAGCTGCTGGGGTAGATGGCCAGCCTGGATGGGCAGTGAACTCCTAAAGGGATTATGGGGGAGGGGAAAAAAGAGGGTCTATCATCTTCGGCAGAAAGGTGAGGTAACCCCTAGTATATTTAAGACTGTTGCTAGGTCATGCAGGAAAAAAATTAGAGAGGCAAAAGCCTATTTAGAGCTTAGACTGGCCACTGCTGTAAAGGACAACAAAAATCCTTTTATAAGTATATTAATAGTAAGAGGAGGGGCAAGGACAACCTCTATTCCTTGGTGGACACAGAAGAGAACAGAGTAACAAAGGATGAGGAAAAGGCAAAGGTACTTAGCACCTTCTTTGCCTCAAATTTTAATAGCAGGACAGAATGTCTTCCAGACAACTGGCCTCCTGAGCTGGCAGATGGAGGCAGGGAGCAGTATAGGTCCCCTGTGATCCAGGAGGAAGTAGTTAGAAATCTCCTTAGCTGCTTGGATCCCCACAGGTCCATGGGGCTGGATGGCATCCATCCTAGGGTGCTGAGAGAGCTGGCAGATGAGCTGGTCAAGCCACTCTCCATCATTTTTCAATAGTCCTGGCTCTCTGGAGAGGTCCCAGATGACTAGAAGCTGGCCAACATGATGCCCATCCACAAGAAGGGCTGATTGGATGAGCCAGGGAATTATAGACCTGTCAGCCTGACCTCAGTGCCAGGCAAGGTTATGGAACAGGTCATCTTGAGTGCAATCACACAGCACTTACAGGATGGCCAAGGGATCAGGCCCAGCCAGCATGGATTTAGGAAGGGCAGGTCCTGCCTGACCAACCTGATCTCCTTCTATGATCAGGTGACCCGCCTGGTGGATGTGGGGAGGCCTGTGGATGTAGTCTGCCTGGACTTCAGCAAGGCCTTTGACACCGTCCCCCACAGCAAACTCCTGGCCAAGCTGTCAGCCCATGGCTTGGACAGCAGCACTCTGTGCTGGGTCATGAACTGGCTGGGAGGCTGCGCCCAGAGAGGGGTGGTGAATGGTGTCACATCCAGCTGGCAGCCAGTCACTAGTGGTGTCCCCCAGGGATCAGTGCTGGGTCCCATGCTCTTTAATATCTTTATTGATGATCTGGATGAGGGGATTGAGCCTATCATCAGTAAGTTTGCACATCATACCAAGCTGGGGGCAGGTGTTGATCTGTTAGAGGGTAGGAGAGCTCTGCAGAGGGACCTTGACAGGCTGGACAGAGTCCAACGGCATGAGATTTAACACATCCAAGTGCCAGGTTCTACACATTGGCCATAACAGCCCCATGCAGTGCTACAGGCTGGGGTCAGAGTGGCTGAAGAGCAGCCAGGCAGAAAGCAGCTTGGGGGTACTGGTTGATAGTAGGCTGAACATGAGCCAGCAGTGTGCCCAGGTGGCCAGGAAGGCCAATGGCATCCTGGCCTGTATCAGGAACAGTGTGGCCAGCAGGAGCAGGGAGGTCATTCTGTCCCTGTACTCAGCACTGGCTAGGCCACACCTTGAGTCCTGTGTCCTGTTCTGAGCCTCTCAGTTTAGGGAAGAGGTTGAGTTGCTGGAATGTGTCCAGAAAAGGGCAACAAAGTTGGTGAGGGGTTTGGAGCACAAGCCCTATGAGGAGAGGCTGAGGGAGCTGGGATTGCTTAGCCTAGAGAAGAGGAGGGTCAGGGGAGACCTTATTGCTGTTTACAACTACCTGAAGGGAGGTTGTAACCAGGTGGGGGCTGGTCTCTTCTCCCAGGCAACCAGCACCAGAAAAAGAGGACACAATCTCAAGCTGTGCCAGAGGAGGTTTAGGCTGGATGTGAGGAAGAAGTTCTTCACAGAAGGAGTGATTGGTCATTGGAATGTGCTGCCCAGGGAGGAGGTGGAGTCACCATCACTGGAGGTGTTTAGGGAGAGACTTGATGGGGTGCTGGGTGCCGTGGTTTAGTTGATTAGTGTTGGGTGATAGGTTGGACTCAATCTCAAAGGTCTCTTCCAACATGGTTAATTCTATTCTATTAAACCACCTCTTGAATTGCCTTGTCCACAGGTTTCTTGAACACCTCCAGGGATGGTGATTCAGCCTTCTTTTGGGCAGCCTGTTCCAATGCGTGACCACTCCTTCAGGTTTCAGTTTCTTCCTAGGCAATTCTTGATCCTACAGAGAAGACATTTACATAGATGCAGTTGTCTTGAGCTTCTCAATCCTAAGTATTCAGAAAAGGCACTTCTAAAGTTTGAATCTTATGCATATTTTAGACAATCATTTTAGGATGTCAGCCACATCCTGCAAGTGTCTATTTCTCTTCACTGAGTAGCTCTACTGAAGATACAGGCTTTGGCAGTACCTGGAGGTAGATGAGTTAAGTCCCATCCTGGGCATCAGTGCAAAACAGGCAATACTTGTCGTCATGTGAAGGCAGGGGTGATTTTGCTGGTCTTCAGCCTTTGCACCAAAGACTTTCTGGTTGGTTTAAAAGTGGTCAGGTACTCCTTGATAGCAAGAAGTTTTGCAAGGACTATAGTAGGCAGAGTAGGAAGGTGGCCTGTATCACTTCTTATCTAAAAACCTTCTCCTAAAATGGCATCCCAGCAAAATCTCAAAGACCCAAACCATTCCTGATGTTTTTATGTTGGTGTTGCACTTGGTACTGCAATGATTCTTTCTTACCTTTATTATGATCAACTAATTTGCATGAATCAGATTTTCTTCTTGGTCTTAGATGCGGTATCAAGAGGGCTTCTGGCAGCGGCAGCAATAATTACAGACACAAATGATTTTAATATTTCTTATCTATCATCTGAGCATTCATTTGGAGGGCACCCAGACGCAGCAATGATGTCAAAGGCGCTTGAAATAACATTGTATAAGTAAACAAACATATAAATATTTTGATTCTCAGCTACATAGAATTAATACTTCACACATCTTAAAGGGGTGTTATTTCATTATTAAAGCACTAAAATCAAGTCAGAACTCCTGAGTCCTAAATTAACTTGTGCATTTAACCAGTTTACAAATTTATGGCAGACACAAATCTATGAAGTGACCCTTAATTAATTACATACGTCTTTTTTTTCCCTTGCCCACATTAGCATTCAAGACTTTATCTGGGATGGTGGAAGAGAGGTTTAGGCTCCAATGCTTATTACTGTAAATAGTTAGGTTCTCATCTTTTTGTGCATCTGAAAAATGAGGATAATTAGCTTCATGTCATCAAACATTGTGAAAGCATTTGAGATGCAAAGTGTTGTATCTCCATCATTATGCAAGAATAACAATACATTTCTGAGTGTGATGTTAAAAGCTTCAAAGCTGAAAGAAAAGAATGAAGTGGCTGCCATATCAGTATACACCCCATCCAACTCCAATTAGTGACCTCAGAAGTGCCAAAATCCACCTACTTATTGTTGCAGTACTTTGCTATGGTAGGAGCTAGGTGATGTGCTGTCTGAGAAATGCTTTTTTCCTGAGGATAAAGTCCTGATAGATCTTCTAAATTGCAGGCATGTTAACCTACCAATCAGGGCTGTGCAGAAATCAGTGCATTATTTCAGTAGCCAGTCTTAGAAAGTTAGAAATCGATAATAAAAAGAATAATTTTGGCTGTTGAACACAGTGTTAGGTTATGGCACTGTACTGGCTCTTTCTCACAGAAGCTGGGCTGCTGGTGGAGCAAAGAAGTTTGTAGTCTCCCTGCAGCTGGGAATTTTTCTCAGATTTACTAAAAAGTAGCCGTGTGAAAGGGGTAGAGTTTCATTTTAAAAACTGGGCTTGGAGGTGACTGAAAAAAGCTGTGGAGAAATTGACTCTCAAATGAATAATGTCAATGTTTTCAAAACGTTTCTCTTTTGGAAATGTATTTGCATTCAGGTTTCCAAAGCAAGATGTTATTTTATTTTTGTGAAAGGTACTTTTCACAAAAACCTAACTTAAAAAAAAAAAAAAAAAAGACAAACAAGAAAAAAATAATCTGTCATAAAATTTAGAGGGTCGAGCTGATCACAATGTTTTGACTTGGCCTACAAATAATTCAAAAAATTCACCACAAAATTAAAAATGAATGGTATCTGTCTTTATTTTTTTTTTTTTGTTCAGCTTCTGAATAGAACCCTTCCTCATCTTCTAACAATGGGTAAATTTCTTTCCCCAAATCATTCATAGGCTTAATCTGCTCTGTTTGTAATCAATAATCAAGCTAGGCCAACATGGCCTGACTTCATAAATCCCATCATTAACAGGGATTGTGACATTTTAATGCTCTCTTTCTCTCTTTAGACACATTATAGAGATATCCAATATAAGGAAAGATTTATTTTATCTGAGTGACATATTGACTAGTATTCAGGAATGGGATTGCATATTTCTGTCCAGGCAAGATGATGAACAGTAATAATGACGCCATGTAAAAACAGTGTGTGTGTGTGTACACACACACAGAGTGAAGAGCTGGACTATTTTTGGACATATAAATCTAAAGACTTTCAACTACATAGTTATCAGCAGCTGTCAAATTGTTGTAGAAGACTACTGACAAATTGAGAGATCACTCTCCCAGACATTCCCCCAAAATGAACATAGTGGAAGCATTTCACCATTGTTTTTCCTAGTTGCTTCTCTAAGAGATGCACAAGGACAGCTATGTGCAATACAGGAAACTAATCTAAAATGGTTACAGAAGGCTCATCCTGAAGGGTAGATGTCATACTAAACTCATAGATTGAGCATTGTCTGTCTTAGGACAGATTTTTGAAAGGCTGTTAAGGTCTGGTTATGTATTGGATTCTTCCAAGGCATTGGGTGCTGGTGGGGAAAGAGAAGAGGGTCAAGGTATGTATTTTCACAAGTCCTTCAGCTGCTCTTCTATAATCCAGGAACACAGGGGTGTAAATCCCACTCTAATATCTTAGTTATGTTTGATCTACTACTATTAATACCTCCACCTACTTGATGTGGGGCATAACTCACTGATATTTGTAAGGTCATCTGGGTCTTACAAGTAAGATACAGTGTGAATCAAACACGCTATTCTGAGAATAATGTCGGCATTGTAATTTAATTTTAATTTTTGCTAGCAGAGACTTTGCCAGCATGGAGCTGGTTGTTCCTACCATGACAACCCCAGCAGAGAGCCCACCAAAGTAATTTTCTCGTGTTGCCTTTCATCTCTCATTTCTAGAGAGACTGGCACACAATATTTCTCATGGAAACCCATCCAGGCTGTGCTCAGAGTTTAAGGGGGAAACAATCCATTGTGTCAAAAGAAATGGTTAAGAGCAGCAATGCTCAGTTACCTTTGCATGACCTTCCTTGCAAACACGGATGGGAGTCTCTCAGAGTGCTGCAGATGTTGGATGACTCTGCTAGTGCTGTTGAAAGACAGGGGTGATAAATAGTGTTTGAGCCACGTTTCTCCCCTCCTTCAGGCAGAATTTGAGAATCTCAGGTATACAGCCTTGAGAGTGATTCACGAGCTACCACTCACACCAGCTTCCTCCGAGCAAGAAAGTCGACACTTCCAGGACACTGACCTCGAGCCTGTATTCATTTTAGATGTTTCAGCGTCTTCAGGAAAACCACAATTAGTTGTTGCTTTTCTGTGTTTAACACATAGAGATGAGCGAAGCACACATCTGGGGAATGAATGTTTGAAAAAGAAACATCAGAGAGAGAAAAAATATTATGTATTTTTTAAAATTTACTATTTCTCAGCTTGTTTGGAAGTGAGTTGCATACCTTTTTGCACCTCCCCACACAACCACCTTGCAGAAAAACAACCCCTGAGCAAAAGTTAAAAAAAAAACAAACTCAAAAAAAAAAAAAAAAAGGGCAAACCCACACAGATTTTACGCTTTGCAGAAGCAAGATGGTGCTTTAAATCTGCCTTTGTTATACAACTATGTCTAGCCAGGCTGAGCTTTGCACCCGCTCCTCATGCTTTCCCCTCCCGTGCGGCACACCAGCTCTAGATGTTGGCATCTGAGTGTAGGCAGGATCTCAGATATCATGGCAATATAAATAAATAGAGAAGGATGAGATAAAATATATAGGCAGATGGAGGTGCTGATAATGAGATAGGCTGATAGGGTGGTCAGGGTAACTGTGCTTCAGCACATGCAGAAATACGTGGGTTGTGCCCCTTAGCCTAGGGGCAAAATATCCAGCATCCAATATGACACACACACATGGCTGCTCTAGCCAGAAGTACTCCAAAGCCTGTTGTAAGAGTAAACCTGCCCTTGTGCAGCACGTTTATAGTATCAGCATTTGCTGTTAAACCAAAAATAAGAATTTTAATGGTATTATTCATAACCTGGAAAAGTAAAATTTGCCCCCAGAAGTTATAAAAACTGCAGCACTCCAATATTTCCCTTACCTGTCACTATGCTTTTAAGTAGACAAATACCCAGATACTAAACTGAGAGCTGCTTCTATTAGGAGAAATGTCCAAATGGCTGTAGGAAGTGTGATTATTTCAGGTTACATTTCCAAACTTTCTGCCATAAGGACAGTAAAGGACAATGTGAAAGTCAGGAATTGTCAACTTTTTCTTGACATGGAACCATTTTTTTATTGGTGTGCAAATACTATTGTAGAGTTTAACAAGCTCAGTGGTGATCCTGAATTTCTGCCTGTGAACATCGTGCTATCTGTGAGCCCCTTCCTTGCTATAATGGTCATGAAATACACTCTCATTATGGACTGATTTGATATAGGGTCTGTTACTTGCTGGGTATTTTTTTCAGAGCACTGGTGAAGTTTCGGAACACTTGTCTCCTACTTAATTATTAAATTCAGCTTTTAGTAATGAGCAATCAGCATTTTATACTGCATGGTGTGGAGGGGAATATATGCATTTTTAATAAATAGTACCTTTTTACAGGGACTAAAACATTGCTTGAATTTCCTGAAGAAATTTGTGACCAAAATAAATAAGGGAAGTGTTTAAAATTCCTGACAAGTAGATATTTTTAGGGTAAAATATTTCCTTTATGGAAATAACTTCATTTTGTTATTAATTTTATTTTCATTTTTCATTTCCAAATGGCATGTTCCTTGAAGGATTGACCAAATTGAAACAAAACAAACCCAAAAAAAAGATAAGAGAGAAATAAAAGTTTTAAATGTCTTTCAAATGATACTCAACATTTCATTTTCAGATGAGGGAGATGTTTTGGCTTACTCAAATAATCTATTTTGTTTGTTTGTTTGTTTCATTAAAACCAAATAAAATGCTTCAAACTTCCCATTTTGCCTTGCTTTGACTTTGTCATTCTTTTTCCTCCACAATTATGCTTGGCCACGCTGCTGGAAAATGCAGTAATTCACTGAAGTGAGTCACCACCGGTGACATTTTTGAAAATACTTTTGGCGATACACCTCAAACGTCTCCAGCCTCTCACGTCTTTCCTCAGGTGTCAGCATTTGTTAATTAAACATTGTCACACAGGGCTGAGGGAAAAATCTGTTGCCATGAAATGACTGCAGGATTTCATGTGACCTGGCTGGAGGTATCGGGACCATCAGCTTTCCGAGCATGGAGAAAACCTAATGTTCTTGGAGCGTTTCCTCCTCAAACTGTAGTAGGCAATTCTATGTTGTTGCTGGGATTATCTGTCCATGTAAAGTGGACAAGGTCACAACCACTGCAACAACTAAGTAAATTTGGCTATGAAATGATGATTTATTTTTTTTTTTGGGTTATATGTGTTCCCAGCCCCAGTGTTGCCTTGTATGGGATGATTCAGAAACACTAATCAGGCATTGATGTAGAAGTTAAAAATTCACACTAAATCTGAACTTTCTTGGATGTGCAATGCAAACAAAACCACAACTTTACCTTCCCCACCCTTGCACCAAAACTATGTTGAGGTTTTGGAAAGTATAGTCATATTTTCATTTTCACTTCTCCAAGGTAGGACAAGAAGCAGGATGTGCTGAAATACCACAAAGGGCTGTCTGCTCTGGTTAGGTTTCCAGCGCGCTTCTGCAGAGCTCAGGATGGCTCTGCATCTTCATGAACAGGTTTGGAGGCAGGGCTTCTCCCATGAGCTGAAGCTTTCACTCAGCTTCACCATCCTAAGTGTGAAAATTGAATCTTTGTTATGGGCAACAGAGAATGATCCTGGCTCATGGATGTAAGTAGGGAAAAACAAAATCTTCCCTCCTAAATTAATTTTTACAGTTGAGCCCTGTCACTAGTCAAGTCCCTACCAAGGCTGCAAAAATATTTACTGTCGTTGAAATCTAGGTGAATTTTACCCCTACCTTGAAACGGAGAAGAGGTGCGCCAGCAGGTAGTGACTGGCAATGGGAGGACTCAAAGAAAATAAAGTAAAGTAGGAGAATTATAGTATTTTATTTGCATTGTTTCTTTCCCCCAGCTCCAAGGTTTGCATAAAGCTGTCTTTGTTCAAACATTGCATTGGGCCATGGTATTGGATTGACAAAAAGGCATTTATGCTGGAGTTTAATACAGCACAGAAACAATGTATAGTTGCTTTTAATGAAAATCAAGGGTAGGCAGTCTCCTGAGAGCCTCAAAGTTTAAACAAATTGCAAGAAGTATTTCTCAGGTGAAATTGGAAAAGGTGCTCTGTGATGCAGAAGAGTGGCCATGAGTCCTATGTGTTCACACCATCTAGGGTATTGTAAGAAGCTTTCTTGGGAAACTATTTGCCAAACCCAGAGTCCTAAATTGAAATGTGTTGACAGAAAGAATCTTACTACTTATTTATAATTTAAATACATCTTGAGGCAGGTTATGAGATGATGTAGGTAAGTCATAATCCACCCTCCTTCCTTCCTCCTTGTGCCCTGGCACTCCTTCCACCACTGGCCAGGGCTACTGGGACATTCAGCATTTCAGGTGTTGATGTTGGGCATCATCTCTTCACCCTGCGTTTCTGAGGGGTGTGGGGGTGCTGGGAACTTGGCAGAATCAGGCCTGTCACCTCATGCAATCCTATGACCCTGAGGGAGCCCACACACAGATTTGTTCTGTAACACATAGCAAACAACTTCGTTTTACTTAGAGGGAGGGAGATGAGCACTTTGAACAAATGATGCATTAAATCAGGCCTGCCAACTGCACCTTGATGCAAGCGCTTTATGCCAAGACCTGCCTATTTATCTATATAATCTTTTATATTCCCAGTTCTTCCTGCTCATCTATCTATCCATCTCTCTCATTCTCTCTCTGTATATGTCTTTCTTTTTTTCAAACTCTTTCTGTCTATCTGTCAGTTAATCTATCTACCTGTTTTGATGGCTGTCATCAGAATAGCATCTATTATGGCATTTTAACTGTGCTGGCAAAGAACACATTACAATTCCTCTGACAAAAATAATGTTGCATGGAAATCAGGACCCAGTTTAGCTTGACTGAAATCAAGTGAAAATAGCAGAAAATAGCTTTGACTGTTTCAGGTCAGACTTCAGGTGAGACTTCAGGTCAGAGTTTGAAGCTGAGATTTAGGGTCTGTAGGATGTACTCCATTGTCTGCTGTGGAATTGTCTTGCAGTCTCTCTCCTAACTTTATAAAGTTTTTCTGCTTATTCTCATTTATACCTTCTCCAGGCCTGCTGTGGACATCATAAACATTTTGTTGTTGCTGTTTGTTTGTTTTTCCTAGAAAACTGATCTATGAGCTTCGTGGCACATGTAAACGTAGCACTAAGAGTCATGATTTAGTGGGACTTGGCAGTGTTTATGGCTGGATTACTTAACAGTTTATGGTAGGATTCAATGACTTTAAAGGTATTTTCCAACCAAAATGAGTCTATGATTCTATGATCTCTAGGCACTTATGAAAGGAAATGACATCTTGTTTTCCCTGTACTCTGCTCTCACATGTGAGAGGTACTCTCCACCTCTCTTTAAAGGAGTCTGAGGTGAGTTGCAATTTTGTGTCTGAGCTCAGTGCAGGTAATTAGTTTTATACTCTCTTCTCAAACTATCACATTGTAAGCTTTTTATTTCCTAATAATTTTTGCTTTCTGTCATGCAAAAGAAAATGAATCTGATCCCGACTCTTCTCTCCCTATACCCCTTCTCTCTCTGATGTCCCCGTGTTTTACTCTCTGTATATAGTACAACACATGCTTAGATTACTTGGATTGTACTCACATGTATTAAATTCTACAGCCTGCAGTTAATAATGAAAACCCATTCTAGCAGGGAAAGAACAGTAGCTGCACATTGGCTGGTAAAGGCAGAGGAAGAGTTTCAATGCACACAAGGAAATCGAACCTCCCATTTGCATAAGACTAGACTGTGCTAATTTGTTATGTGAATAGATAGATGTGAAACAAAAACATGCCTTAAAGCATTCATGAATGGTTACTGCAGAAACCCGAACCCAAAATGGGTCAGATCCAAAAGGGAATAGCCCACTGGCTGCCGGTGGAGTTGTCTTAATCAAAGGGTGAATAAACAAATATTCTGCTCCATGAAACCACAGCCCTTGCATTTGAAAGGCAACAGGGAGCTATCTGGCACTAAGGAATGCTCCAGAAGTGATGATATATCCAGGAATGTGTTCAGGACTCCTCAGGTCTCCCAGATATCTAGAATTATTAATTTCTTAAGGATTCACCATCCATGTCATCCTTGCCAAAGTTTGGCAGATAAATTTTGCTGAAGAAGCACAGAGTGAGGCAGATGGGAACACAATCTCATTTCCTTTCCTTTCCCAGTGAAGTGTTTGCCGCTTTTGCTGACAAAACTTAAATTTCCTGAGGGAAATTAAATCAGTGGAAGACTCTGAGACTTTACCTCTTTGTTACCTAAGAAAGAGACAGCCTTTAAGTCTATATTCAAGAAACATGATCATCCCCAGCAGCAGAGAGAGACTTGATGGTAGCCATCATGTGAATGTACACATAGCTATGATATATATATATGTATGTCTACATATATATATGTATATATATATAAATCCAGCTGAGTAGGTTTTCCATGTTGAATAAATACCTGGGATCCTCAGGATCAGATGTTTGGATGAAATACACTGTTGCTAAGCATTTGCTGTTTTCTCCACCAATTTGATTTATATAACTAACAATAAGGAGTGATCTCGGAGCAAGAACAAAAATAACAGTTCCTCAATGCAAAAAAAGCTCTAAAATAATAAATGTCAAGAGCCCTCTGAGATGAAAGACCTGAGATGGTTGCTCTGGAGGAAGAGAAGCTGCTTTATGAGAGTGCAATAATATTTTCCTTGCCTTAAGACTATGAAGGCTTTTCTGTTCAAGTTTCCCCCTGGAGCTTTAGCAGGATACAGCCGTGTTATTACACCTTTGATAGCACACAGCCGGGTGATAGCTGCCTTAGCAGGTGTGTTAGGGGTTGTAGCAAAATTGTACATTCAAGGCTTCTTTTCAGGAGTCTGTTTGATTATGTCTTTAAACAGTACAGCTTGGTGGCAAGAGACTGCAGCAAACTGGTCCCTGTGGATGAGGTCCTGGGTGGCTCAGAAATGTTTCCAGACAAAGGTTGTGTGAGCTGCTCCAGTCACTGGGCTGGGTGTCTGTGAAGGGTATGACCTCTGCTACCTGACTTTAGCTTGCTTTAGGCTGATGCCACTGAAAGGGGAATTGTTGGTCATGATCATTCCTGTGCTAGTGAAAGGTATCTGAAGATCTCCAGAAAGAAGTGGTACTGGGATTTGTAAAGAGCAGAATGGAAGCCAGAAAATATTAGCAAATGTAGTAAATAGCTTGGGAAGAAACTTCAGGGGTGAAGAAAGTCAGTCCCCTACTCTGATCTAGATATGTCTGAAGACAGGTTTATCTAAACCCCTTATAGGCTGATATTTGTCAGCAGTTCTTAAAACCCCCTCTTCCTGTGATTAATATGCTCATCATTAGAAATAATTTCTCTTGTCTTGTCTGATGTCTCCAAGGTAAAACACAAGACTTCAGAGTATCCCTAAACCACCAATTACTTCTTAGTTACATGGCAAGCTCACGAGATCACAAGTTGCCCCTTGGGCAGACAGCCATTACCCATTATAGAAAATAACAATCTGACTTTTGGATAACTGAAAGGGAAGGATCATGAGCAAGGCATTTAATTTATAAGAGAACTGCCAATTGTTTTATAGCTGGGAATGTCTGAGAACATATCTCCTTTGCTGGCAAACCACAAGGGGAAAATATGCAGCTATCAAAGGGGTTCGTTCATGAACCTAGATGGCTAGGGTTGCTGCTTTTCCACTGGGCATTGGCAGCCTTCTGGCCCTTTACTGTGTGGGATATCCAACAAGGACCAATGACACATGAGCTATACAAGTGGATGTGGGTTGACTCCTCATAATTATATTTACCAAATTCATTAGCTATACAAAAGAATCTAACAGGCATCTTCACTTTGGCAGACCCAGCATATCCAAGAGACATGAGTGTCTTCCATTTCTGTGACTCGCTGCACATTCTGGTTCTGTATATCCTCTCTGCCCTGGAGCTCCCAAGAAGTGGCCTGTCCACTTGCTTGTTTTACTCCTGGATGTGGTGGTGGACTAGTGTCTTTCTCACTATGATGCAAACATGTGCAGTGGGAAAACCCAAAGCAGCTGACATTAGTATATTGTATTGATATTCATGCTGGCATTTTTTCTGATTCACTACTGCAGTAATGAGCACAACAGGGCTCAGTAGAGTTGTAACCCCTTTTGTAGCGCATTATCCCCTTCAAGTCCATAGGAGAAACCTTCCTGGTTCTGGATGGAAATCTATGCTCTGCATGGCCTGTTTCCTATTGAGGGGAGTCCTTGCTAGCTCACAGAGTCTAAATTTGATTAGATTATTTCTTCAATGCCTTTCTCCTGTACCCCACTCCATCTCTAAAATGGAATTGTTTATCCTACTTCTCCTTCTGCTCCCCTTTGTGAAATCTTCCTTTCCCCAAGGCCAGATTCCAGCAAGAAACCTACTGCTGACCCTTACTGTGTAATATATGTATTTGTATATTTTGGGGAGTATTTGAAGTAGGAGTTTTGGGGAGTTAGCTGGCTTTACTATTAAATGCTCACTTCAGAGCTTTGTTACTAAGCTGCATCTGTGGTGGATGAATGTGTAGGAGACAATTGGTGCTTGTGGCCATGACTGCTGTCTGTCTGTCCATCCTTCTAGCCATTGTTATACTCTCTCAGAAATCTCAGTGAGCAAAATGCCCAAATATCTTAGATCCTACTGCATTCTCCCCAAAAGTACCCTGCCAACTCCAGTCTTTCCCAAACTCTTGCTGCAGAACCCAGTTTGACAGAGTCTTGCAAGCCCTTTTGTAGATCTTAATGATTGTACAGTGCTCATTTTGAACCTCCTCAGTGTTTGCTTCAGGTATGCCAAAAAGAGAGGGTGCGGTACAGGCTTTGGTGAGTTGGCACCCACTGACTTGAGTCAGTATTTTCAAGCCCTCAATTCTGCAGATGGTGGAACCTGGAGCACTGGCTCTGCTTGTGGTCCTCCTCCTTATCCTCCTTCTTCCTCTCTTCCTCAGGGAGCCTGGAGCCATCGTGATGGAGACCATCTTGGTTAGCAGGGTGAGGCAAGTGGTGAAAGGGTAGTAACACCCAGATAGCAAGAACATTACAGTGCTCCTCACGACATTGGGATGGTCACTGGGCCATGTGGGGCCCTCATCTCTGAGAGGACATCATGCATTTGACTTGCACCAACTGACTAGGAAGTATTTCTTCTTTGCAAGTGTGATGTGATAACAAAGCTGTCTACATGAGTGCAGTGTTATCCTTGGAAATACAAAGTATGGAACCAACAGCAATGACATAACAGAGTGCCATTGCTATGTATTGTGACAACTAGTGATGAGGCAAAGTTGAGCTCAGGCTGAATCTACATGTCAGAAAGGTCCTTTGCTGTGAGAGTTTATGGGCAGTGGAGCAGTTATCATGGAAAAGTGGGGACTATGCAGTATGTTTAAGGCTGGGAACATACCAACCCTGCCTTATCAGCCTGCCTCATCCAGTCTGACTTTTCCCTCTTTCTAACACATTAATTCACTTGAGATCACCCAAATCTCGGTGACGATAGACTGGGGAGCCCATACTACCCGGCCTCTGATCAAGGTGGGATTCTTCCCCATGATCTGCCTATACCACACACAACAAACAGATGGCTGTTAGTTCACAATCATTTTCCCTCCCTTGTTTTTTTAATCCTGAAGTTAACATGCTGCAGCTACAGGAGGGGTGGTATGCAGACACTGGGCCAGGGCTGGCTTCAACCATGGTGGTAGGAATGGGAATTCCACTGCAGGCTAAGGGGAAGGGACAGCCCTCCAAGCTAATGTGATGTGGGAGGTCTAATTCCTATCATCCCAAACCTGATTTGTAGGCAACAGATTATTTCACTTGCTTTCACTATGTTTTTTATATCTTAGGTTTGCTTTTTTTTTGTGTGTGTGGTTGTTTTTTTGTTTTGTTTTGTTTTGTTTTAACATAAAAGGAGGAGCGTGTGGATTTTGCAGGTAAATTATAATGAAAGATGATGGGTGCTTGTGTAGGCTTGTAGAGGGTTTGTGCACAGAAAGCAAGCAGGGGCTGGAGGGAATAGCTGAATGCCCAGGGAAGGTTTAATTAGCATATAGTGAAAAATCTAAAGGTTATACCTATCCCCAATTTCTTGAAAGACAAAAACCCGACTGTTCTCAGAACATACCTCAGCAGTAAGCCCTGTTGCACCTGACGCAATGCTTCCCTCTTGGGCCACCCACCTCTAAGACATGATTATGCAGTGAGAAAGGAGCAACGCTTTGCACTTTCTGTTATCATGGTCCTTCTTAATTATACATGTGTAAGCATTCAGACACAGCCACAATGAGCACGGTACACATCCAGGGGAAGTGAGATTCATCTGAGAATCTCCTGCTGCTTGGCAAGCATTTATTAACTCAGCCTCCCAACACCTCTTTGAGGAAAAATGTGTCGAAACCCCTTTTTAGTACTAATTTAAAAAAACCCAAACAAACCAAACTTAAGCAAGTAAAGCAATTTGCTCAAAGCCAAAGAGTAGGTTGGTGTGAAAGAGCTTGCCTTAAAAAGCCCAGAATAAGGGATTTTGCCCTTTGTCTCTTTACGGGAGGCCATGTTTCCATGTTGCTCTGTGTTTCTACCGAAACTACAACAGGGGGGTCCTGCTCTGTGACTCAGGGGCTTGGTTCAAATCCAGAGAGCCATGTTTCCATGATTACTCCTCCTTTATGTAAAATGGCCCTTGCACAGGCTCATCTTGCTGAGCTGTTTGGCTCTGTTCCTGGGTCTGACTGCTACCATGGGGTAGGACTGCAGGATCACATTTCCATTTTGTGAGGAGATGCACTTTCTCAGGATGCATGGAAGCCTGGCTGACTTCAGCAGGAAGTCTGCTTAAACCAGAGCTGCAAGCTTAGATCAACGGCATTATTATTATTATTATTATCCTCATCATTAATATTCATTGCAGTATTGTGTTGAATCAGCGATCAGATCTCTTGTGCTAGGAAATAGCAACTGTCCTTGGTGATTTCAGGTCTAGATCCACCAGACTTTAACTTCTAATGATGTGCTAACATCCACAGATGTTATGGGGAACCCGTAAGTTGGGAACAAAACTAGCTTTGCAGACCTTAGTCAAAATCTTTGCAATACAACACCCTTCTTTGGCATCCTCAAGTAAAACTGCTTTCCTTGTGAAGAGCAGTTCACTGTGTGAGAACCAGCCACCTTGTGTGTGCTTCATATTGCAGGATCAAGGCATCTAATAATGACAAGGCTTGACAATGAGATGAGACCTACAAAGAGAGGGAGAAGGAGGGTGTCCTGTGATTATGTGGTTAGTGCGCTTCTCCACTATACAACAAAAAGGGAAAGAAAACCAACCAGCTAGACTACAGCAGGCATCCTTGTGTGGCCTCCAAACTGCAGTGTCATTCACAGCCTCACTTGGAAACCCTTGCAAAGTTTTATTCACATCTGCTTCTCCATGAATAGTGATATTTTTATGCACAGAAACTCAGCTTCACCTCCCTCATCTACCTTTTTATTTCTTGTGTGTATGCTGATTCTGTCGTTTTTCTTCTCTTTTTTTGAGTGGTTGCCTAGTAGCTAGCAGTTGCATTCTGGCTTATCAGATTCTGCCTGGTTACAATCTTTCTTTCTGTGCCGAGGGCAACCCACCATAAGAGCATATGGAATATTTTAGTGTGCATTGTTTTTCTTTCTTTCTTTCTGCCCCCCTCCCCCCTTTTCTTTTTCATTCCCAGAGCAGTTGGTTTTGTTTCTATTCAGATTGTCTTTTGTCTCTGATAAAAGCTGACATCCACAGCTTGGGAGTCATCAAAAGAACCAGGTGAACTGAGGAAAATGGCAAGGTTTAATGACTTTGGGGCCCTTTTCAACTTAATAAAACACAAAAAAAAATCCCTCATTCTGATCTGGATCAATCATCTTTCCTTCTGGCCTCTAACTGAGGAGCCTGTATTCACTCCAAGTGACATTTGAATTGCTTTCTGGAGGTGCCTACATTTCTCTGCATTGAGAACAGAAAGTCTCCAAAACATGGCTTCTGAAATTCAGGCTGTGCTGTATAAACAGCAAAAAGCCACACATGAAGCATGCTTTTCCAGTTCTGTTTTACCATGATGGCTTTGTTGGATGGGACAAAAATGGAAAGTCACTGACACCTCTTGATTCAAGCTAGACACTTCCGGAAGCAATGACAAAGGAAAGCTTGCTGCTTTTGGCAGGACATGACACGTGGGCTAAATGAAGGCTGTTGGGCTGCCTGTTGCTGGGTTCTTTGCAAAGTCTGATCTTCAACATGGGTGCAGATCAATGCTTCACACCTGGGGTGTGAGCAAGGCGGGGAGTTGGCTGTGCTGGTCCCAGTAGCCTTCCTTTCCAATGGAAATTGGTTTCATAAAATCCCTCTCTGTGCTGGTATGTGTGTGCATATCTGTGTGTCTGTCCGCCTAGTAACTTTGGAAGCCATTAGCCAAGTTCAGTCGCATTTGAAGCAGGGTTAGAGATTTATAGATATGCAGCTTCCAGAAGCTTACAGAAAACAAACAACTGACTGGAGCTGGAGACTCTGTTGAAAGAAAGACAACAATGTGAGATCTGCCCTTGATACACAAGGGAGAATCCATTCAGGAAAAATATTTTGAGTAGGAACAGCTTTAATCAGTTTATGCCCTGTCAGACACCACAGAAATCACCCTTGCTTCTGTTTTCTCTGTGGCATCAAATAAATCGTACATTCATGCTTAAGACTTCCCTTCCCCTTCCCCTTCCCCTTCCCCTTCCCCTTCCCCTTCCCCTTCCCCTTCCCCTTCCCCTTCCCCTTCCCCTTTCCCTTCCCCCTTTTCTCTCTTTATCTCTTTATCTTTTTCTCTCTCTCTCTGCTTTTCTTTCATCTCTGTTATTTCTTTTCTATGAGTTATAAGGGAGATTCTGCTGTAACCTTAGTGCTACTGTATTAGAAGTAAATCAACCATCAGATAAAAAACACTTGGGAGACAAGCTCTATGATACTTGCTGTCCACTTGGCTATTTTTTCCCTCTTCTAATGTCTTGGAAAAGGACTTCCAGAGGCTGGAAGAAACACTTATTAGTTTCTTATTTGAGGTAAATCTAATCAGCAGGTGATCTATCATAATGACATTCCTCCTAACATAAGAGGAGAAAAAGCCTGAGGACATATTGGTGATGTTTCCCACCCAAGACAATCCAAAGTGAGCCCCATTGGGTCAGAGTGTGACTGATTACTGTGGTTGTACCCTGTCACATATCTTGTGAGGAAGCTCACATCTTGTGGGTAGGTTAGAACTGTTTCTCATTATTAATATGGCTCTGTAAGTGTGCCAGGCCCTTTCCAGACTAATTAAATAAAAGGTCTCTGCCCCAAGGAACTAACCCAGCAAGAGATGACAATAAACAACAAGAGGAAGAGGGTTACGCAAGTGAAAGATCATGAGATACATCTCATGTTGTACCTGTATGTTGGGCCAAATCCTCAAGTAATTATATAAAGCCCAGTTTTGCCAAGTTGCTCATTGTTAAGTTACTCCACCCTCATGTATGAAATCCCATTGAATTCACTTAATAAGAAAAAGACATGGAGCTGTACTGAGAGGCAAATAATCACACCTTGCAACCTATAAGAGTGGATCTGGTTGTGGACCACGCAGCAGGAGATGAAAAGTACAACTGAGCTTTAAGATGTTATCTAGGCAACTTATGGATATTTCATTTTATTGAACACTGCAAAAAGGTGAAACAAAGTGTTCAGGTTCCCTTGAAATTAATGCTTTGCAGATTCAGTCATTATGACTTAGGAATCGATGGGAGACAAATCCCCTTGCGAGTCTAGCTTCATGTCTTTAAAACTGGATCTTCTGCATCAGCTATCAATTTCCATCTCTCCCTCAGAAAGACCTCGTCTGAGAGGTTCCCTCCTTCCTGAAGCCACAATGACTCACGCTTAGAGTTGACATTCAAGGAACAAAGAAGTCTTCAACATCTATCTTGATGTTCATTTGGGCCAGGATGGCAAGTCACAATCTGCTCTGCTTTGAGTTTGGATGGAGAGGGGCTGATGCTATAAAGATCAAAGGAGGCCCAAATTCTCCTGACGTTATTCTGTTTAAATGTAGGTTTTGGGGATAATTCCCAGCTCTAGTTCCAGGTAAGTCTCCCGGAATTCAACCTTGAGCCTCAGTCTGTCAGCTGAGAACACTCCTGTATTGAGAGGATCCAGGTCTACTGCAAACAACAGCACTGGTCCTGGGAGATCTTTCCTCTTTACTGGATCCAGGCCATATACAGCTGAAATATAATTCTGAGAAGTGGGCAAAGAACTGCAGGAAGGGAATATCTGGGAGTGGGACTGCATTCAGGTACGTAGGTTGAAGGTAAAGGAAACTTTGTATATGTTGGCTCTGAAGCCATGTGAGGTAGAGGGTGGTACAGAGAAGAACTCAGACAGTAGCTCACCTCCTTCTTCTCCTGCGGGCAAATGCTATTTTTTTTTTTTCCCAGTTAGGAATGGATACATAAGAGCCAACTCTGTAGCTGTCATGATGAAGAACCTGGCAGTGCCTGCTTTGGAATGCTGGCTTAAGCATAAACAAGACCACATGAGAACAGAGAGAACAATGATGGACCCAAAGTTTGTTAAAACTACTTGCAGAGCACACCTTTTGCTTGTGCTTTGATAATCTGGGCTCTCACAGAGCTTCATTGGGTCCTGTGTGCCCACAGGACTTTATACTCTCAGTAAGCAAAGTGAGAAGGACACTAGGACTGCATGATTCCTTTCTGGCCAAGATCAACTGACAGAGAAAGAGCAGCATGTGAGGGATCCTAGCAAGAACGCCAAATTAATATGGAACCCTGTGAAAACTAGGGACTTGCGTTTGTCAGTCCACTGTCACCACCTGTCTCAGATCCTGACCAATGCTGTTCAGCCACATCCAGCTCTGACAATGTATATATATGTGTCCCCAGGAAGCACAGATGGATGTCAAGGACTTGAGTTACCCTAGTCTCCTGTTTGTGCTGCCTGTCAGAAATGAAATAACCCAATGGCTCAGGCAGGGGACTTGGAAGGGAAACTGATACAGAACGGTTAATACAACACCGGTCCTTTACACTGAAGATGAGGCAGTCACTTCTGAGCAACATAAGAAATCTACTCCAGCTGAAGAGCATATGTTTCTTTTCTCTTTACAGCAAAGCTCCCATTTCAGGCACAGGTATTATTTGTTTCTCAAAATCCCCTTTCCTGTGTCTGCTTCACTGACCTGATCATCTGAGAGCCCTGAGAGTGGCAGTTATCCCTTCCTACTATTGTTTGCTCTCAAGACCAGTTTGGAAGTGCTGTGTGCACGTATGTATGTTTGTTTTGTTTCTTCTGCTAGTTGTTTGTTTGTTTGGGTTTTTCTTTTTCTTTCTCTTTTTCTTCAGGCTTAGGTGTGCACAAATGTAACAAAGAAGTCAGAAACAGGAGGACTGTGGCATGCAAATCTGTCAATGTGCTATTCAATTAGGGCATTGTTACAAGTGAAACACCAGCAGCTGAGTGAGAAGAAGGAAGTACCAGGTGCTAAAAGGACAACCATACAGTTTTTGGTACAGCTTACCAGACAGGTTTTTCTCTCTTCAGAAAGTTTACTTGTTCTTTCTCTCATATAGACTTGTAAATCTGGAGGGCACCTCCTGAGTCTCTAAGTCATATCTCTTTTTACTTCTAATCTCTTCTATGAACTGAAAAGGGTTCATGGAGAAGGAAATTCCTTGTCTGTGTCTTTTTGTTCCCATTACACTATCTTGAAGCTGTTCAGATCCTTCACCTGTCTTTTTTCCCACCAGCCTGTGCTTATTTAATTTTATGCCATTTTTTATGCCCATTATGTCTTTTAGTCTAAATAGGTCTGTTTTCTCCCTATGAACTCCTGCAATGTGTTTATATAAATCAGTGCTGTCATCTGAATCTTCACTATGTTCAGTTGGACAAACCATGACATATATTCTCTTCCTATGACATGGGTTCACCATTTGCTGATGCATCCCAGTACTTCAGCTTTGTGGTTTGAGTTCATGTCTCCTAAATATGCACATCTAGTTCCCCACCCTGGAATTGTTATGCTTTGGAGGCTATCCTCAGTGTGTTTTGTGCAGATCAAAAGAGCAGTTTCCCTATTCTTACTGGAAATACTTTGTAATATATGCTTTTGATAGTCATGTCACAGGTCCTCTTCTGATCCATGTATCCCACTTTTCCAGACTTCTAAAAATGAAACAGCTTCAAAAACACTCATTAGTACCTAATCAATTAATGTGACCATCCAGCATCCATCTGTGATGGCTGCAGGGTTGTTTTCTGGCATAGGATAATTGTCTATAGTTCCTCTACAGACAGAAAAGAGAAAATAGGTATAATTTTCTACTGTAAGTGTCTATAAAAGACACTTTCAGAGGCTGATTTATCTGTTCATACCTTTACTTGAGTATAACAAGAATTTATCCAGCTGCCTTGGACTACATGTTCAATGTAGCTGAAGTTAGGTGAGGTATATGACCCCTTCAGTACTGAACCTCCAATTCAAGGACATACAGTTCATCTTCTATGATAATTCTATGTTCCTAGGCACTGACAGCAGTGTCTTCTGAGTTTCTGTTAGCAGCAGATTTTAATAACACTTCTCCACTTCTTGTGACAGGGACATTTGACAAAATATTAAATAAAATCCCTCCTCAAACTGTTTTCTGAAGAACTACAATCACAACTTCCTTCCAGCTCTGTACTTCCTCTATCAACAGCATCTGTTGTCTTTTCCTCAGTAGTGACTCTCTCTTCCACCCTAAAATTCTTCTCCTAATCTCCATACGCTACTGCTTAATAATTTCCCATGAGGTACCACAACAAATGCTTTTCTGAAGTCCATAGAGATTAGATCTACTGCATTTCCTTTCATTAGAAAATCAGTGATCTTATCAAAGCAAACTATCAGGTCAGTTAAGAATGATCTATCTTTGTCAGAATACATGCTGGCTGTTATTGCAATTTTCATTGACATCCATGTTTTTAATTATTATTTGCTGCTAAAGGTGTTTCAAAGTCTGAGTTATTGCTGATGCCAGCCTTCATTTCCTGGATCATCTCGTTCAACCCACGATTTGATAGATCCATTAAAAATATCCACAATCAGACTTTGTGTCTCTGTGTAAATGAGTAAATAAAATGGTCTAGGGCTCATCCTCTGATCCTAAAGGCAAAGCAGGGTGTGGTAAAGCTAAAACACTAAAATCAACTTTATCATCAAAAAAAGAGTGGTCTCATGGGATGCCTGATGATGCCTGGTGCAGGAACAAATTTGATGGGGACTCAGTTAACAGTAGGACAATCACATGCCCTAGCCTCAATTAGTATACCAGTATAGGCAGAGCTGATGATTATTGGTGCCTTTTCTGTCAGACTTCTATAGAGAGTTTGATGCCAGCTCAAGGGGAACTAAGCAATTTCAAGAGACATTTCCTACTCCTGACCTCTATTTCCCATTAGCCTTCTTGTCTTTAAACCTATGTTCAGTATTCACATCCTTTACTGGAAACTTTAGTGATTTCTTTGTATTTCCTTTGCAGATTCCTTTGAGTACATTTGTTTCAGCCATTGTATTCCAGCCATCAAAAATTTAGTGCCTAATTTGCAATGGGATGAATCTATCACTCTTCACAGTGCAGGGATGAACCTCAAGAACTAATCTCCATTCCAGTCCCTTACAAATGGGAAGAGATAAATCTTATCCTGTATTTGATTACCCCTCTTTCTCTTTCTCACTCTTACTCTTGCCACAACGAACTACTACCCAAAAAACTGAGGCTTGTAGGTGAGGTCTTCAGTGCCTGAAAAAATATAAAGCCACGTCTGTTGGCTCGATGATTTTCACCAGCTAAGACTTGTGCCTGCAGCTTTCCCTAGCGAACCCGGCTGAGAACAGCTTGACGCCATTTTTTCCTACACAAGTCAGACATAAATGGGATTGTTGCTCCCATGCAAAGATTTTTCCTCCCCACCCCTGTGACGTGAAACATAAGGCTGCACATTTCAGCTGCTTTCTGGGTAGAGGCAATAATTTCTTCATTTGCCCTGAAGGGGCACGCGCAAAAATGGGGAAGAAAAAAATAGAAGCGCTTGTGGAATTGATTGGAGGAGAGATGCATCTTGTTCAAACTAGAAGTGAAAATATATTCCAAAGGAGAAATCATTAGCATTTTCATTAAATGCCAAAGAGTGTGACTATTAGACCTACCTCAGGCAACCCTGGGGTTGAAAACTTTTCAACACTATTTAATTGATCCAGATGGATTGAGGTTGTTTTTGTTTTTTACCCCTTCCACCCTTCTACCCCCTGCTTAAATCTCTGTACTCCATCACATGTGAGAAAACCCCAAACCGAACCAAATTAAAATAAATAAACAACGCCTTCAGCCCACGCCCTGGAATGAAAACTGCAGTGTAATATGAAATGTGTCCTGATCGTCTTGTTATGGAGCTCAGTGACTCACCAACTGTTACAATTGGGGTTAGATAAAATAAAAAGATTATAATTAAAGAGGCAGCAGGAGGATGTTAACTGGGCAGTCAGATGGAAGCAGCCCCATTACAGGTTTGGGTGTGCTGGGATTCAGCTTGCTTTGGGAAGTCTGCTGGGGATGCTTGAACACGGGGCTCACCTGGGTGACTTACAGCAGAAAGTCTGCTAAAAAACTTGGAGACTTGTGGCCTTTCAGTACTTAAGGGGGCCTATAGGAAAGGTGGAGACAGTTTTTTTAGTAGGGCCTCTTGTGATAGGACAAGGTTGATGTTTTTAAACTAGATGAGAGGAGAATTAGGCTTGATCTAAGGAGGCATTTTTTGCAGTGAAAGTGGTGAAACACTGGCACAGGTTGTCCAAAGAGGTGGTTGAAGCTCTATCCTTGGAAATGTTCCAGATCAGGATGTTCAGGACTCGGAGCAACCTGATCTAGTTGAAGATGTTCCTGCTCACTGCAGGGAGCTTGGTCTAGGTGACCTTTAAAGGTCCTTTTCAACCCAAACTACTTTGCTTCTTTGATAGAAGGGGCTTATTTGGCAAAGCTGCTCCAGCATAATGGGAGGAGGGTGCTCAAAGTTACTGTTTGGTTTTCTGTAGGTATCCCCCCAAAATACCCAGCTCCTGGCTAGCAGGAAAGTGGGTGGTGAAGTGTCCACTTACCATTTCTGGTTAAGGGAAGTCACAGGCTTCTTGATGAGGTTATCTGACAGTTTGGCAGTATTTCTGGGTAGTGTTTTGATCATGGATGTCAACGTAAGACTCTCCTTTGAAAAGGAATCTGAACCATCCCTCTAGGCCCAGCACAAACTCCTGCTCAGGTGAAAATCAGTAGGGCCAGTACAGGTACCATCCCCCTTGGCAGAGGGGAGCAGACCTTTTACTTGTGATGGGGGAGAACACAAGGCTCAGTGGTGTCTAATTGTAAGGTTTAGATTACATGGCACAACAGCATTTTAACTTCTTGAATACAAGGTCATGTAACAGGTTGGGTCTTCCTTCTAACATGCTGTTTTTCCTCTCATGTTTCCCACTTACTTTGCTGCTTCTTGGAATCCTGGAGGAAAATGTCTGCAGAAATATTCTGTTCAGATCTCCTGTGTATTTAAGCATCTTACTTCCAACAGCCTTGAGTAAGCTGTCTTCAAAGTCCCAAAGCCAGGTGGATCTCACAGTGGTGTTTCACATGCCAGCATGACAGAGTGGTGCCACAAATGATCTATGGCCAGTGCAAATGCTTCTTATGTAAGCCTGCACAAGCCACTTGCAAAGATTCAAAACAATTAATGTTTCAGTTTGGGCTAGATTAATACCTCCAGTAATTATCCAAAGGAGCCCTGAACACTATAGTGATTAAATATCAGGTTGGAGCTGGATGCGAGATGGAGTCTGTGAAAATGCAGTCATGGTTGGAAAGGGCTGCAAGGGTCATATAGGACTGTGACCACACTACCAGAGTATCTTGGAAGGAAAACTGCAATGATTTATCTAATGAAATCGATAATGGGACTTTCGGTGGGATGCTCTGCATTATTTTACCAGGACACAGGATTTTATGTGCCTGAACACAATGTTTACCTGATGCAGTCAGTAGCTGGCTGAACCTGAAGCTATGCTCCAAACCTTCACCCCTGACTCAGCCACACATGTGTCCCCCATTTCCTCATACTCCTCTGTCCATCTGTATCTGCCTCTTGTCAGTCATCTGACACTTACACTGGAAATGCCCTGGGGCTGGCATCCCCTTTTTGTTCTGGGCTTGCAGAGCCTCTTGCACAACGAGCCCTGTGGTAATACGCCAAACAACAATTGCAAAGGGTGAAAGATCGCCAGGTAACAAATGGCAAAACCTGTCCACAGGACTGGCTGTGTAATAGCACAACAACAACAAATTCATAATAATGAATGGCAGGAATAATGAACGGGTATATTTGAATCTTAGGCAGCTAGCTAGAGCTCACCACTTGCCTTTTCTGCAGCTCCTATAATAACCTTATTCTCCTTGTTGAACATGTATTTGCCTGTACTGTCAATGTGCTAATTCCTTCCTCGCCATTTTTCCTGCTCTATCTTTCTCAATTAAAAAAAAAAAAAAGAAAAAAAAAAAAAAATCAAATCACGTGTCATCAAAGAGCTGCATCAGGAGGTCATTGCATCAAATGCTGCCGCTAGTTTAATAAAGGAACTGACTAATATACTCATTAGTGGTGCTCGTTGCTAATGCCCGATCAGATAATGAAATTGAAATATCATGTTTTAGGGTGTAATCAGGATCCCTGCAGGTGCTGGGATGGAATTGCCCCATAGGTACAGCATTACACAGTTAACTAGGTGTGTTACTTGACTGGGGTGTTTCAGCTTCCCAAGCCTGTGGGTAGGAAGATGAGCAGGACTGTCTGCACAGCTAGTGAGAATAGGCAGTTCAGTTGGAAACAAGGGGAAAAGCGTGAAGTGACTTGGACTGAAGGGGATGGAGGCAGCTGGGATTAAGTAGTAACTGTCAAGCCACCTACAAGAACAGCTCGAATCAGGTGGATGTGTGGAGATATGGTGCTGGCCCTTTGGGAGGACACATCAAGCTGCCTGGGCTGGCTAAACACTGGTGGGTGTGGGCAGAGGAATGCTCTGAAGCAGGGCTCTTGGGAAAGTCAAAAGCTTAACAAAGCCATTTGGAAAGTAGAGGAGAAAAGACTAGTATGGACACAAAAGAGAGAGGTAGAGTGGACCTGTTAGAGCACCTCTGAGAAGGGACACCAGTCTACTTTTAGCACCCACTCTAGCCTAATTTCAAAGCCCTTAGATCATCAGGCAGTAGTGAGAATGGATGCACCTTCCTCCCCTGGGTCTGCAGTGTCACCTACACAAGGCTTTTAATCCTCAGTGTCTTGGATGGGCTGCAGTTGCAATTTAATTGTCCAGGGACAGCAGGTAAACATGCCAGAAGCCCAGCACAAGCATTCTATTCCTCAACTCAAACTTCTACCTTCTAAGTTTTACAGTAAGTGGCTTAGTCCACAGAAGTTAGCAGCACTCTTTTTTTTTTTTTTTAATTTGCTTGCCTTTTTTTTTTTTTTGTCTTTTAATAGAAAAAATGAAAACACATAAAAAATTCAAACCCAACCCCAGCTTAATCAATGCTACCAGACTTTGGGTAAACGGAGCTGAATGACAAGAGTTTTCCAGAGGAATTTGTTCTGTATGGAAGTTAACTTTAAACACTTTTCTTCATTGCCAGATGATTTAATACTGGATGAGCCAATGAAAGACAAAGCACTTCAGAGACGCTCAAATTACTTCCCAAGTTGCTCACAGAATATGTTCTGCTGAGACAACACAAGGCTAGAGACTTCAGTGGGATTAGCAGTATAGCAAAGTTTTGTTTTACTACAGCATTTTAGATTGTCTTCCAATCTGTATTTCTCTTTTCTCCCTCCTGCTCCCAGCTGCTTAATAATAATAACTTACATGTCAATAACAACCTCTCCTGGCTAGTGTCTCTCAACACTATTTGTCCTCCTCTTCCTTCAGCATCCCAGATCTTCCTCTGTCCACATTTTTTTTTATGCACTCTCCTGGATAGACGATTCAAATCCTTTCAGATGAAGGAGTCAGCTAAGCCAAAACTTACACATCCACTGTGAGGTCCTTCAGAAGAGGGCTAAAAGATGTGAGGAAGAGGAAAGTGCATGACCCTCCTTGGGGTTTCTGAGAGAAAAATCTCTGCTTAATTCCAGGAGAGGGGTCAGGACCAGAAATTCTCTGGGAAGGCAGATGTCTTCTTGCTGCCCAGAATATGGTACCTACATCCTAGAGAGAGGCAGGATTCAAAATATTTCACTTTTTTCTCTTTTGTCCTTGGTGTTCTCTATTGGTTAGTTTAAGCAGACTCCAGAACTATGTGCAGACTGCTATGAAACCTTTCTTTAGGTGCATTCTACAGGGAGATCCATGGGAATCAGGACCTGAAATAATTACCTTTAAACACCTAAAGCTATGAGTGTGTTGATAAACTAAACAAGAGCAGTGCTCAAGCCCAGGTACTGGCACAGGATCTCCCAAGCTACCCAACCCTCAGCAGGATCTCTGGCAATGGTTTTGTCCTGTTTCAACTAGCACTCTTCCAGACAATGCCTGGGCATGGTCCAGGGACAGCCTGGGCCAAGGAGTATCACCACAGGCAGTTCAGATGCAGCCCCCTGGTTTTGGAAGGAGAGACACTTATCAGCATGGGCGCAAGTTGGTCCATGCCAATTGGCCTCTGGGCCAAAGAACAACCCCATGCATGTTTTATTTACTACAATAGATGAAGAATGTAGCCTGAGATGCTAAACAGGGACTTTAGAGTATTGCTGGGATCCTAGCACTGAAAGGAAAGGGGGTTAAAGGTGGTGCTTGGTTTATTCAGATATTAACTCGTTCCTTCCTACAGAGCTGCTTCGCTCAGCTTCATTTCCAGAAAACCTAGAAGTGACCAGATTCCTTATTGTTCTTTTCTGTTGCTGTTATTCTCTTGAACTCTCACAATCCACTTGTGGACGACACTTCCTACACCACCTGAAAGTGTAAAAGTCTTGAAGGTAGACACCTGGGACATCAAGTAGGTTATTTAGAAGTTTCTAGCAGAAACAAGGTGTTCTGGTGTTTTCCTTCAGGTTCTTGTTAGAAGTGTCTGATGTCTCTGCCATAACTTTGAGAAATAAGATTTTCTCTTCCTCCAGTCTGCACCAGTGAAATATTTGGTGGAAGGTAGTAATGAGACTTCAGCATCTGTGCTTGTGAGAGTAAACCTGGAGAGATGACACTGGACTGTTCTCACAGCACAAAATGAAAGCTGGCATATCTATATCCCTTACCATGAGCACTCAGCCGTCTGGGTGAACAATAGAGCTTGTGTTTGTGCAGCATCTTATGGAGGGGTGTCCTTGTCCCCAGCCACCTCACCAAGCAACATGACACCACAAGCATTAAACCCAGAAGAGCACCCACATGCTCCAAAGTGGGTGGATGTCTGAACTGCTGCTTGAAATTCCTTATTGCAGTCATCTTGACATGAACAATTAGTGGAGTTTCTCAGCCCATTTATAATTTGCTGAATTGGGCAAAACAACTATTAAAGGGTGTAAAAACAGTAGCTTTTAAATTTTGACGGAAACATATTTTGCCTTAATACATTTCAATTTCTTCCTGTATAAAATCTAAGTTTCTAGCATTAGAAATTAGGTATCTACTATATATGCCCATTATACATTACAAGCATAGGTATGTGCAATAGATATGTATGTATATTCTTTATCCCAGGAAGGATACTTCATGTCACAATCCCTTATTCCTGTGGCAATGGAGAACCTGTGAAAATTATGGTTCTGCTGGGCTAGATGCTTCACAGCTCAGTAACTAGCACCCAGGTGTCAGCAGCCATCTAGCCTGAGGGGTGAAGGATTAACCTCCTGGTCACTTCTCGGGATCCTGCTTCCTCATGGGCATTTCATTCTTGTATATGTGTTACTAGGATGCTTGGAGGCAATGCCCCCACTCCTGTTTGTGTCATTTGGGTGTCCAGAGATGACACCCAAAGACTGGATAAGAAGTGAGTGGCAGAGCTTAGCTAAACCCAACCTACCAAAGTTATCGTTTGTGATCTTAACTAGAAGGTCCTTTTTCTGCTCACTTACCCTTGCACACACGCACATAATTGCAGTGTGAATTCATAATATAAACCATGATGTAATAGACACCAACTCAACTCAACTTAATTACTGTACAAATGAACAACAACTTAAATCGCAAGCAGAGTCCCATTAAAAGTAATCAGATCCTGGGTGGGGAGATGGTTAAAGGTGGTGTTTGAACTCTAAAGAAAAATATGCTCTTGTTTGGACATAATTTGGTTTCTTTTTTTATTGTTATTTTTTCTTACACAGTGTATTTTTGCTCTCTCTCCCTGCCTCTCTCTCATTTTAATTTTTTCAACCTTTTCCTGATAAACCAAACTAGTCTAGACATATCTTTCGAGAGCAAATGTTCTCTAAGCTATGTTCATTCCTTGTGAGTTTGTACGTTAATCATTAAATATAATTAATTAGAACATCTTGTAATTAACTTGGAAAGCAAAATTATACAAGGGAATGAGTTTGTAACCACATCACATTTGGAATAAAAATAAAACTTTGACTAAAAGGAATAACTGCTCTTTGGAATTAGATGAGTAACAATGTTGGATTGGCTCCCCCGAAGCTGTAATCCTGGCTCTGAACACAATTCACATATACTAACCACATTTCACATTGATACATGTAGGCACACACATATGTGTGCGCACACATCACAGTGACACGGTCCAGAGTTAGCCCAATGTGGGATGCTTTAAGCCACCTCTTTCCCCTCTTGGCTATCTGCATCGTGGAGGCCACATGGGAGTTGGCAAACATGCCATCAGGCAGCCTTAGGGTTGCTCTGACTTGCCCTGACTAGTTGTGATGGCTCTTTGGGTATGATGCTGGCTGGAAATTGTGGCATTTTGTGGCAAGCTTTCTTGCCAGGGCAAGGAGGGAGCTGGCAGGAGGGGGCAGACAGCTGGCTGTGGGGCTTCCCCCCAGCTGGAGATTCCTGGTCCAAAGAAATCCTCATGTACATGCTGGGACCAGTTCTCAAGTCCACCACTTCTCCAAAAAATGGGCTCTGTGATGACCTTTGGAGCACAACTAATGAACAACTTTAGTTCTCTGGTCCAAGAAAAGAAAAAGGGAAGGAATGGAGTTTATCTCTTCTTGCCCAGCACTCATTCCCACCAAAAGTTAAACACCACAACAATTTCCTTCTATGTGTGAGGAGTTCTGTCACGTCTGCTTGACTGAAAAAAATTGGGATATCTTGAGAGACAGGAGCTTCACTGTTCCCAATGGAAAAACACCTGCTTATGACTGCTGCAGCATCCTAGAGTGAGCTACTCGACCTTGGGGCTGTGAATTGAGAAGCCCCTGAGGTCTGTAGGAGCAGCACTCCTGGGGTTTCCCCAGCTGACTACCTAGATGGTATTGAGGAGGCTAGCAGTGACTCTACAGCAGCTCATGGCACTTTACTGGGCTCTGCGACTTGCTCACCATATGGTCTAGGGCATGTCATTTCACCTCTGTTTCTCCCTCCTCTCTGCCTTTATTGAGTACATTGTATTGGTGGGGAGATTACTCTCCTTCTACACTGCCACTAGAAAAAGGGCTCTTTCATCCCTGTCACATCCCCAGTTGGAATCATGCTTTCGCCAGCAGCTGGTGGCTGCTCAAACCAGCCAGAAGACTTCATTGTTCTGAGTTTGCTCTGTTGAATTTTGCCTTTCACACTTTTGGCAGGAGGAATCACTAAGCCTCTCTCCAATTAAATCTTTGCCCTTCACAGCCACACAATTGCTTGGTTGTGTTGTTCATCATCACCTAGGCACAGAAAGTTTCTTCACATTTTTTTGATCAGTTTTCAGGCCAAGAGGAGGGGAGGGAGCTGGGGAGGAAGGAGGCTAAGGTGGAGAAGAGCACAGATGGAGTGGGAGAAAGGCTGTTGGAGGAGGTAGAAGATGTAATTGCCCGGAAGTTCCAGCCCTTGGATGGTGGATCCTAGTGAATGGAGAGACATCATAGGTAACTTCAGTGAGGCGAGGTCCTTTATCTTTTTCAGGTCATGAGCTGAGTGATCAAAGAACTTGGAAATGTAGCCCTTGATAGCCCTCTTCCTTCATAAGGACATCCAGCTTTGTGCTGAGCTCTCAAACTGCATGTTGATGGCCTTCGCTAGTTCCTTAGGCTGGAAATCAGCTAAGAAATCACGCCTCAGATAAAATTTGCTCAGGTAGTGGAGAGTTAATCTATTTCAAAAGGCTCAAAAATAGGATTCCTTCACCCTGATGAGCAGATTAAACAGGATGTGGATTTGCAGAGTTGGGGTGGAGAGGGATAAGCACTAGTAGTGTAACTGTGTTCTTCTTGCCTCCTGCCTCATCCCTACCAGTGGGTATCACCCTGCCACTGTGGCTGGCACCAGTGGTGGGATGCAGCTTGCTTAGTGTTGAGCAGGTTGATGTTAGACATCCAGAATAAACCAGATGGGTTGTGGTACATTCTGCAGGAAGAGATGAGGTAAAGGCATCTCTAGGAGAAGAGCATCTCCTATTGCAACAGGTGACTAAGATCCATCCAGTTTAGGTCACTCAGAGTGACAAATGAAGTGTCCATCTTGTTCTTCAACAGTGACATGAATCCCACACCTAAAAGAGGAACTAGAGCTGGAGTTATCTTCCTGGACAGAAGCTTCATTCTGCCTTCTACATTGATTTCTTCCACTCTCATCTCCACCTTAGCTGCATCTGTCCCTCCTGGTTTCTTCTTTTTGGCAAAACTCCCATTTCAGAGCAAGATAAGATGGATCTGATCCTGACATGTAAGAAAGGGTCAGTGTGGGACAAGATATCTGCCCATATTTATTACATTGCAGATATGGTATGTCATGAGCAAATAAGGGCACATGCATATTTCCAAGCAGCAGCAGCAGTGAATAACAATTACACACACAAAAAAATCTAAAAGAGATGTGACAGTAGTTTTGAACAGAGCTGACAGTGAGCAAACACTTCACACAATGTAGAGGGTGATATAATATCCTGCCCTTTCAGAGTGTCACTGTGACATGTGTTTAATATTCATTGGCAGCAGCATCTTGGCTTGATCTTCACACTGCAAGGTGCTGAGCATATATCTAGGAAAAAGAAGATAGTTAAAGAGATGCACCCAGTTCACTACCCTTTCTTATGTGGGTGTGAATCTGTCTGAGTGAAACCCATGGGAGTTTTACTACTGACTTCAGTCCCTATTAACCTCCCTGATGAGTAGTAGGAAATTAGGCATGCGTGGAGGGAAGGGCATTTATGAAAAGCGAGGTCTAATGAGAACCTGGTTCCAGAGTTAATTATGGAACAACTCTTGCCGCTCCCTCACCCAATACTGTGCCTGATTCTGATCTTGCTGCATGGGAAAGCGAGATACTTTATACCCATGGGGGCTCTTGGGCTGCAGATGGCTCTTGAGCAATTTAAGTGCACTTATGCTGGGGTGATATCATGTGATCTGCAGTGGGACTGCAGGGCTGCTGGGTAATCTGTGGGATGAAGCAAATCAGCAGGACTTGCCAGGTCATGCCCAGCCCCATCCCATCCCATCCCACAGTGGTGCGAAGAGACGGAGAGCTGTTGTTATCTTCTTGGTGAACCACTCCTGCTGCTCTCCCTCCCTTTGCTCTCTGATGTGCCTGATACGTGTCTTCTGTCTCTCAGCTGAATGAAAAGTGTTGGTGGATGGTTTGTAAGGTCAGCAAGATGGGCCAGCGTCGGGATCAATTGAGTTGTATCTGCGTGTGTATGTAATCAGGGTCTGGCCCTCTGCTAATTAAAAAGCTTAAACAAACACATGCAAATGAGACAGATATGAACACGCAGGTGGATTGCTGGAAATAACACTCTCCACTCCTTTGACTGAGGGGGCAGCTTGCCCCAGCACTCCCTTTTGTTTTGTTGTTTCCACAAAAAAGCCGCCTCTGTTGTGGGGAAGTTTCCCCTTGGTTGAGTTCAGTGTATATGGTCCTGGGGCATAAACAGCCTCTTGTCCCATGACACATGCTTGCCCTGAGATTACACACAGCTTGTCAGAGATGGCATGAAACACTTCACTGGAGGTGTAAGGAAAAGCCACGCTCCCATTTCTCTTGGCCTTGCATTTGATGGGTGAAGAGCCTTTTCTAGAATAAATTTCAGAAGGTTTGCAGCATGTGAAAGATTTTTGTGTCTGATTCTCATTTCTATGAAGCCATCTTACATCACAGCCCTGAGAAAATCTTTTGGGAAAGATATATTTGCTGCTAGAAGTATGTTGTGTCAAACAGGTACACAGATGATGGCTCTGAGCCCACTAAATCTGAATCAGGATGTGGCTGATTTTTTGGTGCAAACCAGATTCTGGGATACCTGATCTGGGTGACCTGATCTAGTTGAGGATGTTCCTGCTCACTGTAGAGGGGTAGGACTAGGTGACCTTCAGAGGTTCCTTCCAACCCAGGTGATTCTATGATTCTATTGTAACTTCTATAAATACTTCACTGCTCTTGTCACTGCACTTCCAGAGTCCTTTGAGGATAGGGATTTTTCTCACTAACATAAATGTTCCTTTGATAATGGAAAATTTGCCTGAGTAAAGGATGACTATGCAATGCTATGATTAAGTCATTGCTTTAATCTGGCATAGCTCTTGAAAAATCTGCTGGAGTTACTGAAGAGGTCCTTTGAGTTCCCTTTCTCCTATTTCCCTTTATGCTTATATGTTCATAGCTCTGCATGGTGGTTCAGGTCAGAGAATTGATGTGGCCACAAATTCTCTTGGCCAAAAAAACAAACCAAAACAACAACCAAGAGAGAAAAAAACAACCAAACAAAAATCCCCAAATATAAAATAAAGCTTGTTTTTTCGGCAGTGTGTCAGCATGAGATCCAGTGTCAGCCAGAGGGAGATGATGGGAATGAGAGATCAGAGTTATGATTGAAAGTCAAGAGCAAAGTGCAACTGCAATGGAGCACACTCTGTTGAAGACCAGATTCCAATCCACTTTCCAGCTTGTGCACAAGATAGCTAATATCTGCTAGATGCTGGCCATACTTAACAAAGTTATATCTGAAATGCTCCATCCCAGGATGTGCATCAGGGCTGGTCACCTAGGAATGGGGCATGTCATTCTTCAGTTTGACACAGGAAATGTAACTTGGTAAGAAAAAAGCATAGAATAGTTTTGGTTGGAAAACACCTCTAATATCATCTAGTACAACCATCAACCTAACACCACCATGACCATTAAACCATGTCCTGAAGTGCCATGTCTAACATTTTCGGAACATCTCTGGGGATGGTGACTCCAGCATTAGAGAAAGATCTACTCAACACAGAATTGGATATAATTTCTATGATCTTTACCTCTGTGGTTGACCTGTACTGAAAAGAACTTTATGTTATATTTTATTCTGGGTAGCACTGAAAAGAACATCAGATCTTTTTACTCAGTTGTTCTTTTGGAAATGGCTCTCAGATATCTCCCATATCCTCTGCCCTTGTGTGGCCCTGTAAAGTGGGATTGTACCAATGTACCAAAAGTGAGTCCCACCAGACCTAGGTGCATAATGTTCTGTTTGATTTACTTTGTTTTAACTTCCATTAGAACTTAGCTGCTCTAAATCTCTGTCTAATATTCACTGGCTGGGGGTTCGGCAGAGATGGGCACAGCAGTGTGTTAATTTGTTTGGCATAGCCCTGTCATGTGGGTTTTCATTTTGCAACTCCACAACCAAAATGAAGGGTAGCTGAGATCAAAGTCCTTTACTGTTTAAACTCTAATGCTCAGGGGAAGACAGAGGTGCTGTTTCAGATAGGAAGAAGTCTCTGATTTCATGTCATTAAAACCGTATGTCTCAGTTCCTGAAAGCACATAAATACACTTATAGTTGAACTTAAAGAGAGGAGCATATGTAAATACTTTGATAAAGCAGAGGTAGGATTACATGAAGTGCTTCTTTCTCTTGTATTGACTTACTTAAGTTAGCTAATTCAGACAAAATATGCTATATAGGCACAGTGACTTTGTTTTTAACTAGATTAAAGTTAGAAGGAACAGATTAAAGCTTAGAGGGGGCTTGGATGCTGAACATGAATGACTAGTTAGAGCTGATCTTGAAATGGCCTTATCTTTGATCAGTTCAGAAGCAGAAGTAGATTCAAATGGAGAATTCCAGGTCATATTGGAAGCCTTCACCAAGAGTTTGATTATGGAAGGGCTTGTGACAGTCATTGGTTTACAGACAGTCTAGGTAGAGACAGAGACACTTTGTTCCCAGAATTTGTTTCTGGGAGTGTCTAAAGCTGCCACTTCATGTGTGCTTCACTGAAATTGGTTGGCCATGCAACCTTAGAATCCCTTTTTTTGGTTTTTTTTAATTCCCACTGAAAATAAATCTTAAGACATTGATTCAGTATAAAGTTTTGGCTGAAATCCTTGTTCCAAGACCTTGGTGTCAACAACAGATTCCAAATTCCTGTTTACTTTAATTGGCTTTGCTTTTAGCCACAAGTAATGATTGCAAAACTCAAAGGCATGGAATGGCCATCCCTTGCTTCTAGTCTGAGTCTGCATCTCCTTTTCTTTTTCTTTTTCTTTTTTTTATTTTTTTTCCTTCCCCTGAGCTACTTAGCCGAACATGTTTTTGAAACCACTTGAGTTGGGAATTTGGTTTTCAAGTGGGGACCTAAATTTAGGATCCTGAATCCATATTTAGTAATGAACAAAAATAACAAAAAGTCCTCAGTGCTGTTCTCCATGGAGATTTATTTGCCCTGGGAACTTTCAAGGTTTTGAATGTGGAATATTATATTTGTCAACATAAAGACTGCCAAAGCTTTTCCAGTCGTCATCTACAGTAGAAACAGCAGATTTTTCTTTATATGTTGCTCTGTGCCACTCAGTGAATGTGCTATTGGCATGTGAGTGCAATTGATGTGCACAACTATAAGAAAAAATATGACAGAAGAACTGATTTCTAAAGCAGAGCACTTAGTGATATCTCCCAATGTCACTGCTGAAATTAACTCTTCAGGAAGAGTCATCTGATTTGCTCTCAGCCCATCCCTTATACCTGAGAGTGTTTAGGGATGGGATTTTCCAAAGTGCTTAGTGTTGGCTGAACTCCACTAACAAATTTACTGGCTGTGATTCCCAGCAATTAGGAGCAAAAGTAAGTGATATGGGAGACCCTTTGAAGAAGTCTATTGTGAGATCCTGTCCTGGGGTGCTCATCTATTGAGGAAGACCTCCCCCTGGACCTTTTCATTGCTGGTTGTAGTGAGAAATGATCCAGGAAAACTGGAACAGTGCATCTTGGTGGGAAAAAAATATGCTATTTCTATGAATTTTTTGAGGCTGAAAGTGTTAAAAATCTTTCTGGAGAAGTAAAGAAAAGTCCTTCTTATGGCCCAGTACATTGTGTCATGCTGCTTGTGAGCTAATCTCTTCATCCAACCTGTGGTTTTTAAACATTTCTTTTTTCCACTATGGGTTGTGAATGGACAGGAGATGTGTGTCTACCTTTGCCCTTGGTGTAATCTAAACCCCAGAAAGTTCAGGGAAAGCTCTCCTATCAGTATCCTCCAGGAATTATAAATTTTGAAACAACAGGAATTCCCATTGCAGATTGGAGATCTGTAGCCATGGATGTTCAGAGCAACAGTGAAAACTATTTTTCAATCACATTGTCAGTTCCCCTTATTTTTCATCCTTCTCACAAGGCTCCTTTCAGCCTCCTCTGCACTTCATGTTCCCATTTCTTTTATCCTGGGTGATGGTGGTAAAAGGAGATAGCACATTTGGACATATTTGCCCTCATGTGGCTTGTCCTTCTCACTCCACCCATGCTCTGGCTGTGGTGATGCATATCTACGGGAGTCAGTGGGAGACCTTTTCACAAACACTCACTGTGTGTTGTGTCTCTTGTGGGCAGAGATATTGCTGTGTTAGCCATCATTATTTGATCTGCTTCTCTGACAAGATTGCTTTAAAGCCTAAATATTGGTTTCTGTTCTTTGCTGGGAGCATGCCATAGTTATAGTTTTGCATGCATGGCCAAGTCCAGTTCCTCTGCTATGTCGGGGTTACCTGCACTGTGGAATGGAAAGTGTGGAGAACAAAATCTGGGAGAAGAAGTGCTACCTTAAAGAAGGACAATACCTTACTGAAGTACTTTGGGAGCAACAATTTTTTGTGCTAGGGCAAATAATTTCCCTGCATTTAGATCTGGAAACATCCACCGAAGTCAAAGGTATTTCAGAAAATTAGGTGGGAGAGGTGGATAAATATTGATTTTATCTTCAAGTGATAGAGATGGAGTCTAAATTCAGATTATAAATGTCTCTGCATTTTGCAACTTGACTTTTTATTTTGCCTGTTCTATAGAAAACAATAATTGATGTAATTTTCAATTTGGAATAGGACTGGTATTTTCCCTTGCTCACTGTCAAAAACTGGAATAGAAATTCTCTGGCATTCATCATGGTCTCAGAGTGCCTCCAGGCGTGAAAACCAAGTGCCCACCTAGGTGGTGGCTCTCTTCCAATTCCTCAATTGATTGAAAGAGTCACTTAAATCAATAAAAGTAAGGTCTAAACCATCCTCTGGTAGGAACTTCCTCTCTTGGTCCTACTTGAGTTCTGTATTTTAAGACATGGAGACTGAATGAGATGTCCCCATGTTACAGTGCTTCTCTACCACCATGCTGCTTCTCAAAACAAAAAGAATAAAGGAGGGCATGGGAAAACATGGCTGTGTGAAGATGAAGCAGGGACAAAACAGTAGTCTCTTTAGGGCAGATTTTTTTTTTCTTTGGGAGTAGCATAGGAGCAAAGGAGCAATGAGTATTGCTCCTTGGTATTTCTTTGAGCATGAGTATATTTTATGAGATTTCTACAGTGTTTAAGGCCCATTATCTGTCTTTGGCCCAGTATGCTGCCCAGTATGCTACCCTGTGATCAGATCTAGTTTTTTTATGAATGTGGGACTTTTAAAAAGTTTTCTAACTTTTAAACTTTTTTCTAACTAAAGAAACCTTCAATGAAAGCTGTCAATGATCCTCAAGGACTTGGCCCTACTCTTGCAGAAGGCAGTAGATAAGGTGTTGCATACTTCAAGTAATTTATGTATGTTGGCCTTTCTAAGCAGAGATGACATTTCAAAAGGGACTGAGAAGTGAAGAGGACTGCAAACCAATGCATTGGAGTAGCTGAGTGAGGCTTGAGAGGAGAAAAACCAGAGAAAGCATTTAATTTTTTCACAACTGTTTTATGCCAGCTAAGGCCCGTGATGGCATGGCAAGATCTGTATGTGTCAGAGAATGAAGGCCACAGAGATGAGAAGAAAACCCTTGGCTAGTGTGAACTGGTGGGATGCCAGGAGGGTGCAATGCAGACGAATTGCTGGCTGGCCATGGAAGCCCACATTTGCCCAGAGTGCAGACTAGGAATCCCTCTATTGCATCTGTCCAGGGATTTCAAAACACAGTGGAATTTGGGAACAAACTACTGAAAACCTGGAGTGTGAAAATTAGAAAGGACACTGTGACCTGGCAGGGGATTGAGTGAGGTTTGGTATGCTGCTCTTGTCTCATCATGATGGGGGACAAGGCTTCTTCACAGCCAGCAGAATTGGGTGTAGATGAGAAAGCAGTGATCAAAATAAAACCTCCAGCAATTCTGGGGGTAACAGCTACTCTGTGAGTGACATACTGGAAACAGCCGGGGGGAAACAGAGAGGGAAAAGATAGCTGCATTCCTCTGGCCAGTATCCTCAGCCAGTTCACTGATTAGGTCTTTTTCTCTGGTGTCTTGCTGGTCTGTCTGTGCAAGTGCCACAGGGCAGTGATAAGGAGGAGGTCAGAGCTGTGCTCTAACTACATGGAATTATTTCACATGCAGCAGGATATGCTAACTGAAAGCAAACATGTCTGGATCCTTTCTCAGCTTGTAGCTCTTTCCATCCAGCAAAACTGGATGTGCACCAGTGGATGGAAAAAGAGTTTATGGGAGGGCTATGGAAAGGCATTTAACATCCTCTGTGTCAAAAAGCCTCCCTGTGGTTCCAGTGCAGGTCTTCATTTTGCTGTCCCAGTGTGATCATTGCATTCTCAAGTCTCTAGCCAGGCAATGTCCTGTGCTTCTCCTTCCAACAGTCTTTTCCTGTCTACATAAGCACATCAGGGCCCACTTGGTGTTCTGAGGGAAGTCATGATGGGTTCAGGAAGCTGCAAGAAGATGCATGGGGACCATTTAGAGTCATAGACTCATAGAAAGCTTGGGTTTGGGGAGGACCTTTAAAGTTCATCTAGTCCAACCCCCTGCAGTGATCAGGGACATCTTTGACTAGATCAGGTTGCTCAAGCTCCAATTTTAATCTTTTTTCTTTGGTCCCAGGACCATTTCTTTGGGTCAGTCAGGATACCATTTCTTTGTCTTGCTCACTTTGGTAACATCCCCGTATGACCTGCTGGCTAAACCGTCTGTGTAGGTGATATCTGAGTGAGGTTGGTGTAGGCAGCTTAAGCATCAGGTGTTATCCAGCTGAAGGTGTTCACAAGCAGCTGATCAAGGAAAGAAATGCCCATAGGACAGGGGGACTCTGACAAGCCAGATGTACACAGAGATGTTTTTCAGCCAGCATGGGTGGATCTGAAACTGATCCCACAGCCAGAATCACCCATTCTCAGCAAGAAGTCCCAACCCCAGTCCCTTAGAGAAGGCAGAAAATGCAAACTCTTCTGCATTTTTCTGGGAGTGGGTGGAGGAGGGCAGGTCTCTGCCTGGGGATCCAGTCACCCTGGCAGCACAGGGGTCGGGGGTGGCCTTCATGGTATTTCTTGCAACGTTGAGTCAGGGCTATGATGAGCTAGCCTTGCATAAGCAGGAATGCCATCACCAGTGGTAAGTTGAAAAATGCCGAGCTCTATTTTCAAAGACAGCTCAGAGGTTATTTATGTACGGAAATG
Source organism: Melanerpes formicivorus (assembly GCF_026170545.1). NCBI lineage: Eukaryota > Metazoa > Chordata > Aves > Piciformes > Picidae > Melanerpes > Melanerpes formicivorus. The sequence goes on along the minus strand of NW_027142355.1, from coordinate 22,645,805 downwards.
CTCCTTATCTCTTAATTCCCAGACTGATGGGTGGAAGATATGCAAAGAGTGACTTCTGTCAGAGACAAGCTCACCAGCACTGCTACTGTCTTGGCAAGAGGGGAGGGCTTGCTCTGCCTTCCCTGGTAGCAATGCTGACTAAGGGCCATAGGAATCTTAATTCCTGGCCCAGACACAGCAAGCAAAGCTATCTGATGGGCTGGTTGGCTGACAGTTAATATCCTGTCGCAGAGAAGTAAGTATTCATTGGGTTATTTTGTTGCACCTGGAAGATTGGTGTGGGAAGACCTAACAAATTCTTTGGTTTGTGCTTAAATGTCAAATCTATCCTGCAAAAGCCTAAATCAGACCCATTCTTTTATCTTTCAAAGGCTACCTCAAAATTCTGTGGTATTGAAAATGCTATTTTTTTTTTTTTTCACCATTATTAGTCTCAGAGATTCAAGATGGAATCTGAAATTCAATCCCACTCTTTCGTGGCTTGAACCTGATTAGTAGGTAGAAATTGGGAACTGGAAATTAGTTAATAATTCTGTAAAATCAGCAGACAGATGGAAATCCAGCTTCTTTTCCCTGACTCCAGTGACACTGGCATGCTACCCAAAAAGTAGTAAAACATTTATTAATGAATGGGGTAGGCAAAAAGGAAAAAAAGAATAAAACAACCAACCAAAAAGCTAGAGCAATGAACACAGGTAATAGAGTGTCATTATTACAGAGCTATCTGTCAGGGAAGGACATGCATAAGAATTAGGTGTCCTGGAAAATGCTGTGAAAATAAATCTCTGCTTCTGTTTGATGGAATCAAATTTCAATTTTCATTAACTTTTCACAGTCTAAATATATTTGTGTCAGAAGAAATTGTATCTCTTAATAGACAGTAATGACAACCTCACTACTGGATGACATTTTTCTACCGACTGGGCCAGAAAGAATGACATCTTTTCCTGGTATAGGGAAAATCCATACCTCATTGAGAATATTTTCTTGGTGATGGTATGTTGTTGTGGTGTGAAAAGTAAAAATGCAACCACTGAATAAGGTTCACAGCAAACTATATAATCAATAATAAAAGTCGGTGGGGTTTTTATTTTGCATGGGGAGGGATTTTCTAATTTATCCCTCTTGGGAGAATTGTATTGAATGTTCTGGCTTGCTGGCTGCCTGACACTTGAGAGAAGCCTTGCAGGCAGGGAAGCTGAATTCTCTGTTTTTCTGCTTTGCCTGGCCTCAACCTCTGTTGCTTTCCCCGATTCAGGTTGCCTGGCAGGAAGTTATCAGTGAGGGAGCAGAGGAATCACACTGCAAGAGCACACGAGGCTGGTCTGCCTTGGAGAGGAGATGGCATCCATGACTCCCTGCTTTCCCTTCCCTTCCCTTCCCTTCCCTTCCCTTCCCTTCCCTTCCCTTCCCTTCCCTTCCCTTCCCTTCCCTTCCCTTCCCTTCCCTTCCCTTCCCTTCCCTTCCCTTCCCTTCCCTTCCCTTCCCTTCCCTTCCCTTCCCTTCCCTTCCCTTCCCTTCCCTTCCCTTCCCTTCCCTTCCCTTCCCTTCCCTTCCCTTCCCTTCCCTTCCCTTCCCTTCCCTTCCCTTCCCTTCCCTTCCCTTCCCTTCCCTTCCCTTCCCTAACACTACATGTTTTCCACAGATCTCTTGATTCTAAGGGAGCAGCTGGTACAGCAAGGAGCTGTTGTGTGTGACTCAAGGTGACCAAATTAAGCCCTCTGCATGAATAGTGGTTCAGGTGCTGATGCATCGTTTCTTTTCTGTAGTGAGAAATTGGATGTGAAGGTTCACATGAGCTCATTCGGTCTTTATGGTCCTGAACCAGCTTCCATTGGAGTCAATAGGAATCTTTCTATTTACTTTAATGAGAGCTAGATTGGATCCTAAATTAGTACCTTCATCCTTCAAATTGTTTTGCAGTGCCTATCCCCATCCATAATTAACATAAACTGGCTGTGATAGTCATCAACAGGGAAATTATACCAAAATGTCCCCAGTAGGTTTATTCCTGCTCTCACTGAAGATGATAGGAGTCTCACAATTAACTTCAAACAGGACTGGCTGTCTGTGTATCGTGATTATAAAATATCTTGGTATATTTGTAAGGGAGAGTTCAGTTTGAGCAACTTCTTAATTGCACGTCAGGACTAAAAGGGTTGGCTGAGACCAAAGACGGTCACACTGAGAAATCAGGCAGTATTAAGCAGCAGGATTTGACTTTGTGGCTACATAAATCAGTATTTCAGTTTCTCATTTGGTATTCACTGAAACGAAAACATAATCTGAGTTAATTGCTCTTCCCCAAGGTGCCTTGTTGCGCAATGTTTTATAAAATTAAAGCCTGTTAAGTACACACGAAGAAACATACTTTAGATGCAGAACATAAAATACTAGCACCTCTAATTCTGCTGTCATGTATGGTTGATTAACCTGGTACAACAGAAGCCTTGGGGAGAGCTTCTCTGCTGTTAGAAAACATATTTCCACTTAAGGGAATTTAGACAACAAAGGGATCTCACAAATCCCATTGTTGGAGGCTAGGCTGACATTTGGGGCACCTGAGCTGTCTCACAAAGTAGTGGAAGATCAGGGAAAAGGATTCAACCTTCACCCCACTAATGGATATTTATCTGTCACCCTGATGCCCTCCTCAGCAATTAACAAACTATTAATCAAACCCTATGTCCCTTGCTAAGCCAATGCTACTGTTGGCTTCAGCAGGAATTTTGCCTGGACTCAGAGTAAATGCAGAGTGAAGAGTGGGGAACAGTGTGGGTAGCAGAGATGTTGTCTCCAGTATCCGCATATAGCAACAGGAAGGTCACCCTGTTGCTGTGCTCCTTAGTGGGGGGTGCTGCAACTCACCCACCTCTGAGAAAAAACAATCATAGAATCACAGAATTGTAGGGTTTGGAAGAGACTTCTGGAGATCATCTACTCCAACACCCCTGATAACTCAGGATTACCTAGATCAGGGTGCACAGGAAAGCATCCAGGTGGGGTGTGAAACTCTCCTGAGAAGGGAACTCCACAGCCTTTCTTGGCAGCCACTTCCAGTGCTCCATTACCCTGAGAGCAAAGAAGTTTCTTCTTAAGTTCAAGTGAAATATCCTTTGTTCCACTTTGTACCTGTTTCCCATTGTCCCATCACTGGCCACCACTGCAAAAAGCCCATCACCATCCTTGTGACCTCCACCCTTTATATATTTATATTGTTTTATAAGATTCCATCTCAGTTTACTCTTCTCCAGGCTGAAGATCCTCCCTCAAAACATTGAATTTCCCCTCAGATATCCAGATAAAATACAACTGGAGAAAAGCCACAGGAGATTGAGGAGGCTGAGCTGGAAAGGAGCATAGGGGGTTGCTCAAAGGAAGGATGTGGTGTTCTAGGAGTAACAGAAGAAATGCTATATGGAGACTTCCTTATCCTCAGTTGTTCCAGACTCTGCTCTCTGCTTGCAGATTCCTCCCTGGGGCAGGCAGGGAGTCATGGAGGCCAGATGGAGCACATCAGCAGCTTCCTGTCCGACCAGAAGCTGTGCAGAAGCATGTGGGAAGATCAGGGAGGTTTATCAGATAGTTTGCAGCAGTGAAACTGCCTAGTAAGGCATAGTGTGGGAGATGGGGGTACCTGGGTGAAGTCCAAACTGGGACTTGCCAGGTGTGCGTGGTTTGAGTTAGGGCAAATTGAATCTTCTCCCAGGATAGAAGTGAGCCTGGATCTTGTAGTGAAACCAGCTGGTGTTTCAGATTGTTACCTGCTTCTGCTCCTGACTTGCCCTGTGTCAGCTGCCCTTACAGCTGGCACAGTACCCTGTTCCTCACTCTTAACAGGACCAAAACCTCAAGGGGAAAAGATAAGAGGTGACATAAATAGAACAGGTGCCCTGGATGGTTGCAAATCTTGTGCTCCTCTTTGTTTTCCCTAACACTGTCCTTACATACTGTATGGAGGAAGCTATTGTAAACCAAATGGGATCTCAACACTTGACACCAATCATCCACAGTGTTTATTGGACATGTTTGGCTAAACCAAATAATGCCTAGGCTAGTGAATTCAAAGTGTTTGCTGAAATGTGACCAAATCCTTTCTCTGCTATGTGCCCTCACATCCCTTCTCAGGCCTCACATGGAGTGGCATTTTCCCTCATTTGCTGGGGAATGTACTGCAGCCAACATGCGTGAAGAGTGGGAGAGGAAACTTGATGACATGCCAGCAGGACAGTGTTTTGACTGTCCTGACACCTAACTTGAATTGCCTCTGGATGAGCCTTCTATGTCTGGGTTAGTTTTTCCAGCTTTTTGGGAGAAAATTAGATATTTTCAGAGGACAGTTTCTCCCATCTGTCCTAGATGAAGGAGAGGAAGGGTGATGGTTTGGATTCTTCATGACTATTTAGAGCAGCTAACTGAAAATCCACAAACTGACCTATGATTCTTTACCTTGTGATCATCTTTGAAAGCTGGTAACATGTTTAGGTCAAAGTAGAAAATTTTACACTAGTCGTGACCCATGAAGGAAGAGGATTTTTTTGGGATGCTTCACAGAATATGACTATCCACTTGACACCTGCATAAATGGGCCTTTGAGCCTCTGCCAGAAACTTTCTGAAAGCCTTACACAGAAAAATACCAGATCTTCTAAAGGATGTTAGAGCTGCTTTACCAGATATCTGAGCCTTTGGAGTTTTCCCAGACTTTCTGAAAAATAGCACTGCTAGTTCAAAAAGTTCTTTAGCTTGCTGCTGTAAGACTCCTGGGGTAGGTGTCCAGGCCTGCTTAAATTCAGCAGATGCTGCCTCACCCCCTCCTTTCCAGCTATTTACTATTCCACCCACACCATGTCAGGGCTGGGGTTGTTGCAGGTGTCTGAGGCTGGAAGTTTCAGCTGCTTCCTTAGCCATCACTGAGCTTCACCGCATCAGACACTGGGAGCAATGGAGAATCTAACCTGCAAGTCAAACATGTCATTCATTGGCTGAGTGTATGCAATGTAACCTGCAGCAGCATTTGACCCTCTAGGCTGGAATCTGTCTGCTGTAATTATGGGCAGCTATAAAAAACTGAGAAAGATGCAAGAAATGAGACTCCACCAGCCCTTCTAGTGGTTCTGTTTGGCCTTAAGCACTTGGAAACCTCTTGAATATGTTGGCTAATGCTCCATCACTCCTTACGTGACCTCTGTGAATATCCTATGTGTGGCTACAGTAATTCTGACATTAAGTAATGTTTCCAGTCTTTCCAGAGCTGTACAAATTTCAAATGAACTTTCATACTGTCTCTGGTAGCAAGCTCACCTACACATTTTCACAGCAATTCTAGCTTTAAGCTATGGTGGAAATGTGCTGGTTTATAAATCCTGCCATTCTGTCTCTTTGAACATGAATGCTATCAGTTTTCAAAGTTAGCCAGATAGGACAAATATGTTCCTTTCCAGGATCCTTTCTTTTGATCACTGAGGGTATATCAACACCTGGTAATTCTTGGAGACCTGTTATGGTGAATCCTGCCTTTCTCCAAAGAATATGGAAAAAAAGTCCAGGTAGATGGCTTTGCTAGGCCAAAATTAATGTTGTGAATAATGCAGATACTCTCATCCTCTTGTTCCTGTATTTCACACACAAGGAAACAGCAATAGCTAGGCTTATTTGATAGACCTCAGCATTGAACTTAGGAATTCTTGGCTCATAGCCCTGTACTCAAACCCTTTCTCCTCCAGCACTCAAATAAGGGCCCAGTATATTCTCCGTAATAATATCCAGTGATTTGTGCAAGTGTAATAGAACAATGCCATATGCTAAGATTCCTAGGCCAAATTCTCCTTTTGGCATTACTCCATTGACTGTAATAAAATGAGGCCAATGAGAACATTTGACCCGGTGTGTTTCCCATCTGTAGGGAGTGTGGAGGTGGTCTTGTGATTTTGACGTGGAACTGCTTTCCTGGGATGATTCAGTATTTATTTCAAGCATGGAAAGGTTCAGGGAGAAGTGACTGCATGCATTGAACTGGGCAGTCTATGGGATCAGATCAAGGGAGATGCTTCCACCATTTCCATCAACATCTATTTGATGGTAATGTTCCAGTTACTTATACTTCCAGCCCTGGGAATGTGCAATGTTACTTTAGTTATATATTTATTGAAAGGATTTTTGACATTGTTAGTCATCCCATTTATAAAAGGCTCTGTTTTGGATTATCTGAACTAAAAAACAGCCACCTAACCAAGAATGGTAGAGAAACCACCTATCTGATGTAGAGACTGTGAAAACAAAAGTCTGCTGATGTACTAGAAACCACTGAAAAGGGAAATAGGGACTGAAATGTAGGCTGACATCTGTTTAAAATAGAGTTGGAAGAATTTTGGAATTTTGGGTCCCAAGGAAATAGCGATGTTTTAGCATGGCAAAATATGTATCTTCTATAAGAAGATAATTTCAATAGAAAAAAATCCTTGAACATCTCAAATCCGAGACAGTCACATGCTCTTCATCACTGGAATACTTGGGCAAGCTGCTACCTTCAGGTGCCAAGAGGAACCGAAGAACACCTATCTTCATTTTGTAAAAGGACAGGCAAGACAAATGGACAAAAAAATGCCTGCCTTGAGGCTGAAAATGGAGCCCTCATCTACAGCATTCTGGGCTGATGCCACAACATTTTCGTGGCAGGTACTGTGGCACTAGTCATTTGTGTATTGCTTCTTATTGAACTCTTGGATTTTAACTTTTTCTTTTTCTTTTTTGTTTATCTGTTTTCATTTTCTCTTCAGGAGCTTGAAAAGGATAAATTAGTGTTCTTAAAACTGTGTTACGCGAATTTAATAGAGCAATCTTTCAGAATGGTTGGCAAGCCTTCCCCCTGGAAAGGAAAAAAAAGGAAAATAAGTACTCAGTAAAAGCCTACTATATAGTGGTACCCCTCTGCATTAAAGCTTGAAATACCTCAGCATACAAAATGAAGTATATTCATAAAAATGAAAGTAATGAAACATCTCATAGTATCCTAAGAACTCCTGAGAGAACTTTAGCTTTTTCACTGAATTGAGGGGAAGAAAATTCTCTTAAGAGTTGGTTAAAACATCAGTATTTAAGAGACAGAGAAATATTGACTGAAAACAGGGAGCAATGACTTGTTGAATATATCACCTCTGAGACAAGAAGAAAAAAAAAACCCACCTAAATATTCCATGGAGTCTATGTTATTTCATAGTTTCATAGTTTCATAGTTTCATTCAGGGTTGGAAGGGACCACAAGGATCATCTAGTTCCAACCCCCCTGCCATGGGCAGGGACACCCCACACTAGATCAGGCTGGACAGAGCCTCATCCAGCCTGCTCTTAAACACCCCCAGGGACGGGGCCTCGACCACCTCCCTGGACAACCCATTCCAGGGTTTCACCACTCTCATGGTGAAGAAATCCACCAGTTTTTTTCCAAACTTACACTAATAGAGGAGCTTGGCCATACTTTTCCTGAAGCAGATCTCTTTAAATAAATTCATGACTTAGGGAAGAAGGAGAGGTGATTTGTAAAGGTGTACATGTCTAACCAAGCTTTCTGGACCAGATGGGTGCAGCACCAGGATGGGATGTTATTTACGATGAAGAGTTTTAGAGGTCACTTGAAATGAGAGAGTATCTTTGATGGGTGACATTCTAGCCTGGTGGGAAACATGGCATAAATTAGCAGTCAGAGATTTTGTTTTGTTTTGTTTTAATTTCAAACCTTTTAACTCAATGGAAAAATAAAACCATGTTTGAATTCCTTTTCAAGTGTGACAATCTTTAGTACTGTGTTTTCTCTAAAACTAGAAAAATGAAGAAATTAAATGAAAAACTGAGACTAGATATGGGTTCATCACAACTAACCTCAGTTTTTAAGAAAAAATAGCAGTCTAGTCTAAACTAGTCTTTGAATTCCCACTGTGGTCAGTGGAGAGAGATGGATGCTGGCAGTTACACATTCATTCAGCTTACCTTTACAACTCTCAGTACACAATGGCTAAAATAGCTCTCTGTCTTTCCTTTGACTTCATAGGGATCATGACAACTAGTTTTGCTTAATATTAACCTTACAGAGAGCAACACTGAGGAGGGAGAGGCTCCATCCTAGATAAAACTCACATCCCTTTAAAGACAATAACAGTTATTCCAAACAGAAGATGGATGTCATCACACTCTTTCATGAGTATATTATTTGTGTAACTCCTTTAATTAGAATACTGCTGATCTAAAATATTTTAAGTGAGTGAATAAAGAGGAATTGGACTTATCCCAGCTAAATTAAAATATCTACTGTATACAGGTGGTTCTATGAGATCATCACCATCAGATTCTTTACACAGACTGGAGAAAAATTGGTAATTTTTAGAGCATTTAGAGCATTTTAGATTCCTTATTTAGGATGATGAAATTAGCTGAAACCTAGAAGTTCTTAATTCTCTTCACTGATTTATTAGGGAGTCTAGACACTCTAGATCAGCTGTAGATACCTTTGCAGTAGACAATTTCTTTTGGCCATGTGAAACCTACTTTTAATATTATCCCTTTTAATTCATGTTGCAGGGTCTATTACTATTTTTATCTTTCTGCCTTGATATCAAAATGAATATTCACTGCTCAGGATAGCTCAATTTATAAGCTTATTCCACTTCAGTCAGCAAAATTTGACCAATTTTAGAGTAAAATATATCATAATATAAAGAGATAAGTTCTTCCTAATCTGTTCAAGCAATGGTAAAGGAAATTTTGCACTTTTGAATAGGCTTGATGGCACATAAAATCAAACTGTTTTATTTATCAGAATCCTTTTCTAAAGGATAAGTATTGCTGTGTAGTCCAGAAAAAAACCTCAAAACATTAAAATTCCCTGTTTAACTGCTCCTAACTTCAGCCTTGCACAAACTTCACCATGAAAGGAAAATATTCCATTAGTTTTATACCACCCCAAGTCCTTCTCACAGATATATACCAAACAGGATGTAGTGTGGATGGTAACTGAGGCCAGAGTTTGGAGCATAGACCCTAACAATTCTTTCTGGAAGCTGGAATCTTCCTCTAGAAGGTCAGTCAAAAACTTCTCTCAATGACTTTGCTTAGGGAGTATTACAAATGTGGGTAAAAGGTTACTTGTAGACTCCGAGACTTCAGGCAGGCAATTTCTGCTTATACACTGGTAAAGGGAAACACATATTTTGGCAGGCATTAAGTGAATATTAATACTGTGTCTGAGCTTAAAACAGGCAAGCAGTAATACTCTTTATTGACAAAATCCTTCAAACCAAGACCTGGAGTTCTGCAGATCTTACATTTGGTCATTGTTGAGCTTTGTATCTGGGATTTTGGCTTTCTACCTCTGGAGACAGAAATGATTCCTCTGTGAAATTCAGAGGTGCCTATAGATCTGGGGCTTGGGATATGATAAGAATTTATATTAAGGTTCCACTGATGAGAATTTATACCCAAGTTCTCCTTGAAACTGATTTTTATTACACCAAAATATAACTTCTGAAGTTATATTTTGGTGGAAACATCAGATCCATACTTGATAAAATTAGGTTTTGGTGCCTGCTAAGAGAGGAATAGAGAATGAACCAGAAAAAGTCACTATATCTCTGAATAAATCCATTGTGCTCCCACATCTTGATCTTGTGTGCACTGCTCATTTTCCTTGTTTCAAAGAACATATGAGAGAACTGGAAAAAGTACACAGAACATCAAGGAACAGTTTCTGTACAAGGAATGACTAACAGACCCAAACTGTTTGTGCTGCAAAGCAGATGACATCACAGAGGTTCCTTCTCCATTCATGGAGAAGCCACGTAAAAAAGTGGGCCCTGTGCTCTTTAACATCTTTATTGATGATCTGGATGAGGACTTTGAGTCCATCATCAGTAAATTTGCTGACGACACCAAGCTGGGGGCAAGAGTTGATCTGCTGGAGGGTAGAGAGGCTCTGCAGAGGGACCTCGACAGGCTGGACAGATGGGCAGAATCCAACGGCATGAGATTTAACACATCCAAGTGCCGGGTTCTGCACATTGGCCACAACAACCCCATGCAGTGCTACAGGCTGGGGTCAGAGTGGCTGGAGAGCAGCCAGGCAGAGAGGGACCTGGGGGTAATGGTCGATGGTAGGCTGAACATGAGCCTGCAGTGTGCCCAGGCAGCCAAGAGGGCCAATGGCATCCTGGCCTGCATCAAGAACAGTGTGGCCAGCAGGAGCAGGGAGGTCATTCTGCCCCTGTACACTGCACTGGTTAGGCCACACCTCGAGTACTGTGTCCAGTTCTGGGCCCATCAGTTTAGGAAGGAGGTTGACTTGCTGGAACGCGTCCAGAGAAGGACAACGAAGTTGGTGAGGGGTTTGAAACACAAGCCCTATGAGGAGAGACTGAGGGAGCTGGGGCTGCTTAGCCTGGAGAGGAGACTCAGGGGTCACCTTATTGCTCTTTACAGCTACCTGAAGGGAAGCTGTAGACAGGTGGATGTTGGTCTCTTCTCCCAGGCAGCCAGTATCAGAACAAGAGGACACAGTCTCAGGCTGTGCCAGGGGAGTTTTAGGTTGGATGTTAGGAAGAAGTTCTATACAGAGAGAGTGATTGCCCATTGGAATGGGCTGCTCGGGGAGGTGGTGGAGTCACCATCACTGGAGGTGTTCAGGAGGAGACTTGATGGGGTGCTTGGTGCCATGGTTTAGGTGTTTAGGTGGGTTGGATTGGTTGATGGGTTGGACGCGATGATCTTCAAGGTCTCTTCCAACCTGGTTTATTATAATAATAATAATAATAATAATAATAATAATAATAATAATAATAATAATAATAATAATAATAACAACAATAACAATTATTATTGAAATGTTTTTTCTTTCTCTCCCTCTCTCTTATTGTTTTTGTTTGTTTTCCCAATAAAAGAAATAGGCTGCATTAAATGAAACTTAGTTCTAACCACAAGACAAACAGAGAAGGTTACATTTATAACACGTGGCTAAACTATGTGAGTCTTCTCCACAGGGTCTTGTAGATGGTAGCTACACAAAGTAATCAATAGTAAATCCTTCTGAGGACTATTTAATTCAATGGTCTCACTTCTAGCTAGGGAGTTCCTTGAACTACAGTTTGTTAGAAGCATAAACCCCACTCTTCTAAGAATATAAATACCTACTTTTTCTGTTCCTATGCTCATATCCTGTGTTCATCCCTTACTGCTGAACTTTCCTGAATACAGGTTTAGCACCAGCTAGATACTGGTTTCACATAACATGGCCATTCTTATGTTCTTGGCTTTGTCTTCAACAAGACTGTTTTCTTGCGCACACATGCTGAGATTAGTTCAACTCTTATAACCCAAAATGACATCTTATTATTTTGTCTTCATCTATTCCAGACAGCCTGCTTCTATGCTAAGTCTACCTGAGCTATTGTTGATGACAGTTAATCTTCTTGATGATTAAATACCATGAAGTCTGGTCTGACTGAGGTCTATGGAAGACAGGTGTTTGATGGTCTGTCCATAGCTATTTACACACAAAGAAGCACCAAGGACAGAAAATGCATGGCAGATGTGGGAACACAGATGGTCATTTGGAATTTTAGTAGCCTCCTTATGAATTTTTTTTTTTTTTGTTCTTTTGGCAAGAAGGTAGTTTTGAAAGCCAGGACTTTTCCCTCCCCCACACTTGAAAAGTCTTTTGTTCCCTTTAAACTTCCCTTATATGGATGCTTATGTCACTGCTGTGTTGGCGAAGCGGCTTTGATGGCAAGGTTTCAAAATCCAGTCTTCTCTGTCAGTCATTCATTGAGTTAATAACAAAACAAGGACTGTTAAGGGTATACCTAGGCAAAGCAGAACTGGAATTACAGGAGAATAACTTCTTGAAGTGCCCAAGGGGAAAGCTGAATAAACAAGGGCTTCCAGCCTGTTCAAAAATGTGTCAAAATGACGTCTGCAAAATGTAATAATGGCTTAATAGAAACTCAAGCCATACATTGTCCAGTAAAATATGTATGTAAGTGTTTGGAAAATCCTTGTGCTCCTAACAAGCTGTTTTGGAATCCATTATTTGATTTGGATTTCACTGAGAGTAGGATGGGGCCTTTTTTAATGAGGAGAACTAATTTCCCTCATTATTCAAGTGTACATTTTTATTTTCTCAGTGTGTTCATGTCATGATGGCATTTGGCACTTCTTAGTTTTCATTTTGTGTTCAGTGTGAGACCTGGATTAATCCCTTGGTTGATGTAACTCTGCACACTTCATTAGCAATAGGCAGGTTTGCAGCAGATGAGGATGTGATTTTGGTCCATTTTTGGCCACAATTATTTATCCTCTTTTATTTATTCATTCTCTCTGTTCCCATATTTGTCTATCTAAAGAAGAAATTTTAGTGGGCACATCTTGGAACTTACATGGAAACTTCAGGCTGAAGACAGAGTGATGCCTCTCCTTATAAGACCAAACATTTGCTTTTTATTTGATGAGAAGTCAAGTATAAAAGAATAAAATAAAACTGAGTTTTAAGTTCTATATGAGAATTTCCTTTGACTGTTGCTTTAAAATCTATCAGAGACATATTTGATGTTTTTGCAGCTGTATGGCTCTTATACAACCTAAGAGCCATTTATTGGAATTTTTGAGTGAACTTTTGTTTTTATAGGTGTGTAAATGTGTTATCGAAGATATTTTGGCATTTTAACCAAAGACTTACATTTTGCCGAGTTTAGTTAAAAATGTAAGTCCCATTTTTTACTCCTCAGAAAACCACTTTGGTTGACAGGTGCTGTTGGTCCCACAGTAAGCCTTTCAATGCATCTATTTTACTAAGAGGTGGTTTGGATGAAAAAATAATAACACAATGAGTTAAATTCACTGCTGTAAATCTGGAGTAAAATCATGACAACTGGGAAAAGTTTTCAGCTTTTGCATCTACCTGTGTGAAAGCAGGGTACTTTTGGGCAAATCTTTTGTATGCAATCTTTTGTAACACTTTGCATGAAATCTAGTCTTTCCTGGTTCTGATAGGAATAGAATAGAATAGCATAGAATAGCATAGAATAGCATAGAATAGAATAGAATAGAATAGAATAGAATAGAATAGAATAGAATAGAATAGGACTGCTGTCTTTGTGATGTTATGAAAGGTGTGTGTATGTGTATATCTATCTATCTTGTTATGAAATGGAAGAATTTTGCTCACAGTCTGAAACCAGGACCTTTCCAGGTGTAAACTGATAGATACTCTGGATATTTCAATAGCATACACTGGCTGGTGGATTTTTTGTTGTGGTTTGTTTGTTTCTTTGGGGAGGTGGAGGGGCACAAAGGAAACTTCAGGTGAGTGTGAGATGACCTTTTGCTCCCACTCATTGATTACCGCTTGATTTTGTGATGGAGCAAAAGGGTGACTGGAAGAAATGGACATAATACCTGATGGGAGCAAAAGTTTATTGGGCCAAGAGATCAGGACTGTAACTATTATCAGTGAATCACAAAATACAGCTATTGCCATTTATGGTTTTTTTTTCCTCCTTGATAACATGTCTAGTGTAGTCTGCTTTCCTGAGTGCCAGTGCTTTGGTCTTGAATAAGAATACAACCACTTCAGTAAGAAGTGTGTGTGTGTGTGTGTGTATATATATATATATATATATTTGTGTGTGTGTGCATATATATACCTCACTCAGCAAAGTGTTAACAAAAATTACTCTTATGTTCTAATTAAAGAGATTTAAAGCCTAGTTCCTTGCCACCTCAGTCAGTGCAAGCTTTGCCATTGACATCATTAGGAGAAGGATTAACTTGCCTGCTCCCAGGAGTCCTGCAGAATACTTTTCCAGTCCTGATTTATCCTTTCATTTGGCTCTGCTGAATCCATAACATTTGTCCAGTTTGTTGGAGCAGGATAGATGCATCTGGGTTAGCTTTCAAGTATGACACAGGCTGTTGCTTACAAAGCTTGCTTCCTGAAAAGTTGTCTGATAATGCAGGATAATGTAGATGTGTTTCCTATTGCTGCACCCAGGCATTCTGAGCTAGTCTATTGAAGCCCATACTTCATGTTGCCAATACAAAGGGAATAGGTGAGATGAGTACTCTTAGCCTTAGAAACCCAGTCCCATCAGCCTCTGTTTATGGGTCATATACTCTTAACCATTCTTGTCGTTCGCCTCTTGACTCATTCCAGTTTGTCAGCATTATTTTAAAAGCATGATGCCCAGCCTGAACACATATGCCCGAGTCTAGTATTCTATGAACAGATGTTTAGCTTGCTTCTTTAGGTTATGTACAATGTGCCTGTTGATGTTCAGAAAAAACATTTACTTTTTTTTCTGCTACAATATCAAGTTACTTGTGTCAGACTGTGAGCTGACCTCTGTTTCTCAGGTTTGCATGGCTGACAGGCAGGCAAAGTGAGCTCCAGCCCAAGAGCTCACTCTACAAATGTTGACTCATGCAAACAGTCCGTACCAAACACGTTGTAAGTAGTGGTGCTTTAGCTAACCACAGTAAGTGGTACTCGATTCAACTGGTTGCTTCAGAGAGAGTCTGGAAGGCATAAGATGCACAGATTCGGCACTGACCACTGTGTGCCACTCCTTTGACATTACTGCCTTTGTAATGGCCAGAGCGGGCCTTGGTTCTCCAATTGCTTCCTCTCCTTTGGGCAGTGAAATCCCATCTTGACCACTCTTTCCCCCTTCTTCTGCTGTGTCAGAACTGACAGTTGAGCTGGATGCTGATAAGTCAAGACTTGCAGGAACCCCAAACACATATTTGTGGATAATAAATTCAGATCCTGAATGAACACCCATGTTGTAGACGGGTACCAGGTGGGTGTTAGAAATGTGGGGCATGAATTCATTCAAATGATTCTGAGGGTGTAATTTACAACCTCCTGATGTATGTTATTTTTAAACACTTGATTAATTAACACTTCTCTAGATGTTAAAAGACGTTCATAAATCGATTGGTAGCCAGGAAAAATGAGCGGCAATGAGGTAATTTCAGTTGGAATGGGCTCATTACCATGCCAACTGTCAAAACTTTTTGAAGCCAGACTTATTCCCTCTCTCCTCTTTCAAACAGTCATTACAGTCTGTGAGGGTCATTTGGTTTAATTGTTTCTGGTAGGATGAGAAGAAATTAAAGAAAATAATAAAAGTCTAGGAAATATGGGTAAGCTGCAGATTTTCCCCATGAACTCAAAAACACTTGAAGTAGAGATGCTCATTGATTCAAGACTGGACAGAATGGCCTGTAAGTTTGTTCCTTAGGAACTGTATATAAAGCTGAGGATTAGCTCCATCCTCTCTCAGCATAATTTTTCAAGTTGTGACAGGGACAAATACTGATGCAACAAGAAACTAAAAAATGGAAACCCCAAACCACCTCCACGTTTCTGAGATCTTTCTTTTTCCCCCTCCCATCTGAATAGCAGCCCAGTGAGGCTGGATCATAAATGAAAATCTGAGCCCTAAGTATAAATCAATCAAGTCATGGAACTGAAGGTCACATGCTAATCTTCAGATAGGTGAAGTTCATAGTGGTCACACTTCCTCAAACAGGCTTGGATGAATCCAGTCAGCTTAGAGGATTCTCGACTCTATCAATAAAGGCTACCATGAAGGATATAAGCATGTTTCAGTGGACAGAAACATTCTCCCTTAGGTCAAATCTGGACAAATGGAAAGCAAGACATCTTTGGGCTAGTGGAAGATTAAGAATTCTTCCACTAGTGTGTTTATTTCTGATCAGGTAACACACAATTACTTAGTCCTTCCCATTCATTCACTCTCACTCCTTCTGATGCTTTTCATTTAATGATAGTGGTTGAATTACTTGATCAAAGGAAGCACTGGCTGAGAGTTATCTCAGGTAACTGCAGGTAATCGAAATACAGACAAGTAAGTCAGAGTTAGTCACTCTAGGCTCCTTTTATTGTCAATAGAGATAAACAGATACCTCCAGAGAGCAATTAATCTGATACTTGTTTGATATCTATATTAGGATGAGATGAATCACCTTCTCTAGATGCCTCTTCCTCTATTGACTGTAAAGGGAACTGAGAGTGACTAGCTTAGATGTAGACATCTGTGTTATAGATGCTCCAAGATAGGCAGATAAATCTAACCTCAAGGGAACCCCAGTCCTTGAAATTCTGCTTCTAGTTTCTAGGACATTTGTTGCAGAACTAATAATAACGGTTAAAAAAACAAAGCCAAAAACAACTAGGGAATGCCTTAGGATGAAACATGCAACATTTTGTTATGAACTCCATGAAATCCTAATCAACACATGTCTTGGTACTTGCATTGAAGACATTGGTACTGTATAGCTGTAGGATGGTGTGTTTCATGCGCTGCTTATTCTGCAGTGATTTTGCCTGTCGATGCGGCATCTTTGTGCAGGTGACCAAAAAATACGCAGCAACATCATTCTGTTTTTCCTACTCATATCTGCCTCTGATTAACTGATCCAGATTAGAGGATCTATGAAACACAGTTTTACCCTTTAGGGTAGAAAGGCTCTGCAGAGGGACCTCGACCGACTGGAAAGATGGGCAGAGTCCAATGGGATGGCTTTCAATAAGTCCAAGTGCCGAGTGCTGCACTTTGGCTATGGCAATCCCATGCAGAGCTATAGGCTGGGGTCGGAGTGGCTGGAGAGCTCCCAGACAGAGAGGGACCTGGGGGTGCTGATCGACAGCCACCTGAATATGAGCCAGCAGTGTGCTCAGGCGGCCAGGAGGGCCAATAGCATTCTGGCCTGCATTAGGAATAGTGTGGCCAGCAGGAGCAGGGAGGTCATAGTGCCCCTGTACTCTGCTCTAGTTAGGCCGCACCTTGAGTACTGTGTCCAGTTCTGGGCTCCTCAGTTTAAGAAGGACATTGAGACACTTGAGCGTGTCCAGAGAAGGGCAACAAGGCTGGTGAGAGGCCTTGAACACAAGCCCTATGAGGAGAGGCTGAGGGAGCTGGGATTGTTTAGCCTGGAGAAGAGGAGGCTCAGGGGTGACCTTATTGCCCTCTACAACTACCTGAAGGGTGGTTGTAGCCAGGAGGGAGTTGGCCTCTTCTCCCAGGCAACCAGCACCAGAACAAGGGGACACAGTCTCAAGCTGCGCCAGGGGAGGTTCAGACTCGAGGTGAGGAGGAAGTTCTTCACCGAGCGAGTCATTCGTCATTGGAATGGGTTGCCCAGGGAGGTGGTTGAGTCATCGACCCTGGAGGCGTTCAAGGGGAGATTGGACGTGGCACTTGGTGCCATGGTCTAGTCATGGGGTCTGCGGTGTCAGGTTGGACTCGATGATCCTCGAGGTCCTTTCCAACCTAAGTGATACTGTGATACTGTGAAATCAAAGGATTTGGGCCATGATTTTGAATCATACAGTGCCTTCCTACACAAAACTGTCCAAGGATATTTGTTTCCCACAGTCAAGCTCTTCAGCCAGAAGACTAATCATCTGTATTCAGGCACTTCAGTAGGAAAATTCATTCTCCTGGGGAAAACACCTACTGATGGGATGAATGACCTTTTCTTCCTTTAAGTACAGACAGATCTCATACAATTGATTCTGACTAGATAACTAAATTCTAGCTCAGTGAAAGACCCTTCTGGGTAATGTCCAGGTTCTCTTCTAGCCGATAATATGCTGGGTGGGGGTGGGTGGGTAACATGGTGTAAATGTTTACAGCTGCAGGGAAGGGGGCAAATTTCTTTGGAGAACTGATGAAGATGTTATGATCAGAGGTGTCATTACAGCTTTTCATTAAGGCTCTGCTATATACAAAGGGATCATACCTCACCAGTTCTGCTTCTGGTATTGTTTCCACCATCACCGGTTAATCAAGGCATTATGGATATTAGACTAGGGAAAGATCTTTTTGCTGGTAGCTTACCTTGTTGGTAGCTGTGTTTCCTTTTATCAGACATGAGATGAAGGCCAAGATAATATGAGTTTCATTCTCCCCTCATTTGTACAACTTCCCTTGACACTAATGGTAGTTACCTGTCAGTGTTACCTTACAGTTGTCATCCTCTGTTTTTGACAGGCTGCTCTAAGAAATTGATGCCAGACAAATACTTACTACACAGCCAAGACTCATTAGGGAATAAGAAAATTTCCAGGTGATTGTGTTAACATTACCCTGTACTGAACCCAGTTTTTAAGACCAAAATATTTATTCTTTCTCAATCATTTTAATAGAAAAGCAAAAATCAAATGGTGTCCAGTTTAATTTCTTGCACCTGAATCAAGGATTAATCTTTATGACTTAAAACCAAATAAGAATCACTGAGTAAGGACACTGCTTTACTATTTACTGTATGTCAGAACAAATTTTTTTTCCCTGACATTTGATAACATGGAAATTGCACTTTTGTAGGTGTTGGTGCAAATGGCCAGATATTTTTTTCCTCATGTATTAATAGCGCATTGCAAAAGTACAAGGAAATACTTGTTTCTTCCAGCTCTCCTTTTTATGTAAGCAACTCACAGGTGTTATATGGGTGCTTAAACAGAACTTGTGAAGTAGAATTTCTGAGGCAGGAAATGTCTTTTTTTTTAAATTAAATTGTCCTGGGATTGCTTTTCTGAAGGTATGAGTGCCGTAACTTCCTCTTTTCTTTGTTTGTTACACAAAATTAAAAGACAGAAAAAAAGACAGGAATGTGGTAAGCAGTTTTATTCTTTAGTTTGACTACAAGATAGTCTGGAGAACAGAAGCTGTCAAGTTTTCCTTGAGGGATGTGTATTTATATACATAAAGAGGTAGACAAATACAGGTAGAGTTTAATTACCACCTCCTAACTCTGGCATGAAATTAATTCCAGGACAAGCAGCAGAGAGAGATACCTCATCTAGTGGGTAGGAAATCAGACCCACAGAGATTAAAGACTGGAGCACCAGAGGATGTAGAACAAGAATTAAGATCCTTGACTCTGAAGGAGGCCCAGAAGCCAAAGCTAGTCAGACTCTTGAGGTTGTTTCTCTACTTTATATTACTCACAGTCCAAGTGTGTGAAGCACACAGAAATCTGGTTCCAGGTTCTCTCTGCTTGTTCTGGGGAGAATGAGCCCATTGCATTGCAAAGTGGCATTTAAGAAATGATTTTGGGTGCAGGACTCTAGGTATAGCCCCTGGTGTATAACATATTTCTTATTCCCTGGGAAAGCTGGTCCAGCCATGAGTCATAATATCTTTGCCTTCTGGACCCCTCCATGTCTCTGAAGGAGGCATGTCATGATCCAGCCAGAGCTGAGTTACACTTCAAGGCTTCTGATTTACCAGAAGTACAACTCAGCATCTGAAATACTTTCTTTTGCAGATAAATACTCTTGCCAACCAGCAGACCACTTCTGGTCTCTCATAGTGTGACAGAAGGCAGAGCTCAGAGTTGAGACCACAGCCTTCTGCATCTCACGAGAAAATACCTGTGCATCCTGACGTGGGCCTTGGAGGATGACATCAGTGGACTTTCACAGGATCTCTTTTTCCTTTAATTTTCCCTAGATATCACTTCCCTCCTCCTCTCTCCTTATTTTCCCTAATCTTTTGTTTCCAGAGATTCTTAGGTCTCACTCATTTTTCCAAATCCCTTCATCCTTATTAGCAGGGAGTGAATCTTGATTCAAAGCTTTTATTTCATTGGTAGTCTGGCATATTTTTTTTTCTTTTTAAAATTCTTCTCTCCAAACAAACACACAGTGAAAGAGGCCAATTTTCTGGGCAGTTATCAGACAGCGTTTATCCCTTCCCTGATATACAGGCCACCAAACTAATAGCTTCATGCTCTCAATTTCACACTCCAGAAATGACACAGAAATGTAACTGGGACACGTGTACCACAGAAACAGTACCAGAAAGAGAAGATTTTCCCCTTCATATTAGTTTTTCCAGCGTGAATTGCTTTCTATTTTTCCTTAAAGCTTCTAAGTTCAAGGAAAATGTATGCTTCTATCATCGATAATATACCACATTTCTGGGAATCTTCAGTGGGTCCGTTCTTCCTCCAGTCCCCAGCCCAGACTTTTGTCCTCAAGGCATCAAAGTATAATGAAGTGAATCCATCAAAACATAGTAAGATCCCCTGGGTTTTGAATATATTGATGCTGCGTCTCAGAATAAGATATGCTGGAGGTAAACTCAAATTGCATTTTGATGTGAACTTCACAGGTATGACCTGTATGTTTCAGGCATTCAGACTTCATATGTAATAGACAGCTCTTACTAAATGGGAAACAAAGCTGGTAAAAGGTCTGGAGACCAGATCTTATGCGGAACAGCTGAGGGAACGGAGGTTGGTTAGTTTGGAGAAAAAGAGTCTCAGGGGAGACATTATTGATCTCTACAACTACCCTGAAAGGAGGTTGCAGTGAGGTGGGTTTTGCTCTCTTCTCCCAAGTAACAAGTGATAGAATGAGAGGAAATGGCCTCAAGTTGCACCATGGAATAGTTAGATTGGATATTAGAACAGTGGAATGGGCTCACCAGGGAGGCAGTTGAATCCCCAACTCTGCAGATGTTTAAAAGATGCAGAAATGTGGTACTGAGAGATGTGATTTAGCAACAGACTTGGTAGAGTCTGACAATGTTTGGACTTGATTTTAAAGGTCTATTCCAACTGAAATGATTCATAAATCTATGATTCTGTGATTCTTTTGCATATCAATAACATCCACAAAGAACACAAAATGTCATCTTTTTAATGGGCAATAGAAAAGTCTGCAGTTCAATGCCCAAATTAATGTTTTGCACAGTGGTCAGTTTACTTAACATAAAAGAAATATGTACAATATTGTCCATAAGGTGTATTCCTAACAGAGGTCTTTGACATCTCAAGTCTTTGCTATTTCCAGGTCAACATTTTTATCTCCTGCTGTTGTTGTCCAGCTCAATCTGTGTTAACAGATGTGCTGGACAGTTATTTATGGCAACTGCATACTTGTTATTCATCCAAAACAGTCTTTCAGTAATTCCATTAATGCTGTAATTGAGAAAATGAAACTTTAATGAAAGATTTCACACAGCAGATTTTTTCCTGCCTTTTTTTCCTTCTTTTTCTCAATGATGTCATTGCCTCCACCTCTCAGCTACTTTCTGAACACTTTATCTACTCTGATTTTTTTGTGTTTTAATTTTGTTCCTATTTCATTCTTCACTCTCTTTTGGCCATCTTCGATGTGCCTGAATAAACTTTGCTCATTGTTCTAATTGCAACCACTCTTCTCACTTGCATTCAAACTGGAAAGCCCTGATTTATTTCTCCATGTGGAAAACCTTTCCTCATTCCTGATAACAGTGTTTCCAAGGAAAGTCCTCAAAGGTTGAGACTGTATTTTGGAAAGTCCTCACAGGTTAGACATTGTTTTCATGGTATTATTAGCAATGCTCATTTTTATTATTTTGTCAGATTCCTGTGATAGAGATGGGGAAACTACAGCATGGAACAAGGCAGTGACTTGATAAATATTATGCCAAAAATGAGGACAAAAAATAGACTGGTACCTTGTACTGCAAAATCTCACCATCTTCTGCACACCTAATTTGTTTGCATAGACATAAATTGGCTTGGGTCAATATATCAGGACAGAGACAAACATTTCGTACCCTGTCATTTCTGTTGCCCAGTATCAGACACATCTTGAGGAGAGTGCTGAAATCTGTGTAGCAGGTAGTTATGCCAAAAGACCCCAAGGGCTGTGTCTTTATAATCCTTAATGTCTCTTTGTGGTTTTCAGATAAATTATCAAATTCTCAGTATAATTCAGTAAGGTAATATCTGGTGTGACTTTCTGATGGGGAGGGTGGGGATGATTTTTCATTATTCTTTTCAAGCAAATTTGTCTTCTTGTCAGCATGTTAGATATGGCTGTGATGGGTTGGTTGTGTGATCACAAGTCAAATAATTTGGTTTCAGCAGGTGGTTGTCTCACTGTTTCTTCCTTACTGTTTCTTCCAAAGACACTTGGATTCACCGAATTTAGGGACTTCTTTCCCCTATCCCTCTCCCTCTCCCCCTATCCTTCTCTCTCTCCCTCTCCCCCTATCCTTCTCCCTCTCCCTCTCCCCCTATCCTTCTCCCTCTCCCTCTTCTTTCTTTCTTTTATTTTCTTTTTTTCTTACTCACTTAGCTTAAATAACATTCTAGCATTTTATGGGAACATTCTGATGGTTGATCTAGACTGAAATGTAGAATTTCTAAGCACCATACCAAATATTTCAGTTACATCTCATATGAGGAAGCATAAAGACTTTATTCATATTGTGGTTGCCTATGCCAATAAATCATGGCTCCTCAGTGGAGAGACTGTAAAGTGAAGTGAAACAAAAGACCTCATGGTACCAGAGAGTGAAGAAGAAGTCATATGCCAAGGGAGTGACAGTCTTCCAACAGATTCTTTTCACTGAACACATGGAGGGAATTAAACTTGCCTCTAGCCGCTATAACTTAGATTGTACCTTGGCCAAGAAAGAAAACTTAATATAACTATACTTCTGCAGACACAGTAGCCCTTAAGTAGCCTTTATCACAGACTGTCAGAGCTTGGAGGACTTACTTTGCTTTTTGGCAGAGAAAAGAAGAAGAAAAAAACACAGCTAGAAAATGAAGCCCTACAAATTTTACTTGTGTTTCAGTCAATGAGATCACCTTCAGGATGAATTTAATTGCTAAAGCTGTTGGTTTATTTTATTATTATTTTTCCTCATGTTTTTCCAGAATAAGTTTGGATACCTTTCTGAAATCCATGCTTCACTTCAGCAGCTTGGGCTCAGCATGACAGTGGATTTGTCCCAGATCTATATGGGAAATCAGACATGGGCAATGAAAACTCCGTTCTATCATTCAGAAGAGTTTATATGCGAATCCGTCCTATGGAAGCCCCAATTTTCCCACTTCCCCCCCAACTTTTAATTGAAAATCCAAGCATTTTCATTCCATATTCAGGAAATTAACATGGAAGCTGTTATAATATTATAGAAATCTGAAGCAGAAGTCTTATATTTGTTTTGGAAAAAAAATTAGAGAGTTTAAATACAGGGAGTGTTGTCTTATAGCCCAGTAGATGTTTCATGCTTTTCTCCAAGAGGACATTAGTCCCACTCTGCTCTAAAGTGGGAATCTAAGCAGGCCTAGACAGTCACTACTGATGTGTTTCTACTATGGTCTTAAAAGCTGTGGGACAAGATTCCACAACCTCCCTTAATATCGAGACTCTGTGATTATGGGTCTTTTCACACACCTCGCGCTCTGATAACCTAAATCCTTCCTGCTCAGATTAAACTTTCCCCCCCACCCCATCCTGTCCACAGTTCTACTGGGGACCATTGGTTGCTATCATCTCTAAAGCAACACTATGCATGGGAGGAAAGCTCGATTGTCTTTGTTGAGAATCCTTCTTTCTAGGCTAAATTAATCTCATTGTGAGATTTTGACCTCCTTGCAGGTCATGTTTTCTACCAGCATATGTCTCCAATACATCTATGTTCCTGTTTCCAGATTACTCCCACCTGTCATTTATGTCTTTGAGCTCACAAATACGTTTTGTGACTTCCAGGGCTAAACCTCACTTCTTTGGATTTCTGACCGTTTCTCCAATTTATCAAGAAAACATAATGCTGATCCTGCCTGGAGTTTCTGGAAACTCTCTAGATAAGATCTTATGCTGATTCTTTATAGGTGCTGCCCAGTCTGTCATCAAGTGGTTTTCAGCTCTGAAGGCACCCCTGCCACGTTGTACAAAGCAAATTCCTCTACTACACCTTCAGACTGTTGGCAGTCATTTAGTACTTTCTACAGGTAATCCTGCACCTACTTTTTAATGATCATATCCGGGCCTCATAAGTTCTGTTTGCTGATAAGAATGTTTTACAGGAATCTGCTGCAAACCTTAGAATAGTTTTGTTATATCTGATTTTCATGTTTCCTTCATCCATTATACCAACTATCCTGGCATTAAGGAGAATGAGACTGAGTTGACAGGATTTGCTCTTCACAGACTCATGATTTCATGTTATTACTCCTTGGCTTGCTTACAAATGTGTTCCAGTAAAGTTCAAAGTCAAACTGGGACAAGTTCATAATTGCTAGCTTGTCTTTTTATTAGAATAACTCCTATGCCTACCCTTCTGTAGTGCCCACACATTCTCTCATGTTCTCAGATGAGGACTTGTGTTCTCAGATGCAGTTTCACAAAGGAAGTCCTGTTGAAGCTCTTAACCAGTGTCCAGCTTCATGTCTTCTCCCAGCCAAAGCCAGAATTCACAGTGTTCTGGCACCCAGCTGTGAACTTCCTTCATTCTTGACTCAAAGGCTTGTTCCACCAGCTGTATCTGACTGTCTTTGGCCATGGATGGTCACCTCCTCTCCAGGGCTGGTCTGAGATGGGAATCTCCTTTCTACACTGTCTCTCCTCCTTTGTGCCATGAACTTTTTGGTTGTATGGTCCTGGACATTACGCACTCATGCATCCTCATCTATTAGTCAAAGACCAAGTGAAAGCACACCTGATGGGTGTCCAGTTTTTACTACTGGACTACTATCCTCTAACACACCAGTAAAACAAGGGGACTTTCAGCAGAAAAATTTAAGACATAAAGTTTAAAATAGATCAAACAAAATATATTCTTTATGGTGTGTTGCCACATGATATCAATGTGATGGGATGCTTGTTGCATTTCTTATCCCAAAGATCAGGATCCTAGAGGGATTAAAAATAAAACTAAATAACATGAAGAAATAGCTATTTAATAAAACAGTCTATAACCAGGTTATGTTTAAATACTGCAAGCCTTAACAACTAATGCCAGAATTTAAGAGGTGTGAACAGTAGCAGAACTCCTAGATTATTAAAAGGGAAAGAAATTGGAATATTTTAAGCCACCAGATCTCAATTTATGTTTTCCTGATGGAAAAATGGTAACTATCAGATAAGGGATAATAACTTCTTATGAAGCACTTCCCATTATTGTCTGAAACAAGGCAGATATACAGTTAGGGAATAAATTTAGGAAGAACATAAAAATGATGTCATGAGCAAATTTCAATTTCATGAAAAAAGAAGAAAGATTTTTGGACAATTCACAATTATTTGCATCCACTGTCAAAATATTCCTGTTGACATCCCAAACTATTCCTACTAACATTCCAAGCAGGATACAGAAATAATTGCACTAATGGCTTAATCAGAGTAGCACTGACTATTTATAGCCTGCTGTTCTCTTTCTTTATTACCTTGCTTGGCTTCGGGTTTTGCTTTCTTTTCTGAAATCATAGTTCCTCCTACCTGTTCTGCTTCTTCATCATGCAGACACAAAAGCAAGAGGCATTGATGGCGCTATAAGAAACGTAAAGAAGAAACATTAGAGAAGGAAACATCACAGAAGGAAACATCTGATTCTGACCTTGTCTGGTAGCAGTTTACAAACATCTTTCCTAGAAGTAGATGGCACAGATACTCAGAGCAAAGGTTATAGCTTCTCAGGCCTTCAGAATTTCTTACTGAAAAATGTATGAGTAAAGGATTTTGGGTAGGATGGGTCGATAAGCCAAATTACTTTAAGAATCACATTCAGGCAATCTGAAACACACCCCCCCCCCCCCCCAGACACACCTTTCAGTGCTTTTTTTTTGTCAATGAGACAAAAGGAAGTGAAAAGAAAAAGTGTATAACTATTCAACTCACAAACATGCAGTTTGAACACGAGGAAACTTTTCAGTGTATGTATACTAAATACCAAAATGCTAAATTTAATAACCATCACAAATATGTATCTGAATCCAGACCGACAGGAAAAAATGAAAATTGAAAAGAGCAACAGCAAAATTTAAATACATTGAAATGATGATTTCCCAAATTGAATCTGAGCCTGTGAGAAGTCCTGCGGGGCTGCCTGGTTTTGACAAATCTTGAAGGCATTTTGCCTAGCCCTTGTTCTTTGTTCAAACTCTTTCATGCTCCAGCTCTCAGCTTCCTTGTTGGTTTCCTCAGCTCACTCACCATGTCACAGCTCTCCCACTCTTTTTCTCCTCTCCTAGCCCAGACATGGGGACAGTTCTTGCAGAAGGAGCCACATTGTTTACAAGTAAATCAGGTGTCAGAGCTTTTACTAGACATGACTTCCTCTTGAACACAAAACTGAACTTCCAGCAATACATCACTGCCATTGTACAGGTTGGTTTGCAAAGAATTTTCTGAGGTCAGCATCCTTCACTGCACAAGGCCAGACCTCCAGTTATTACCTAGTTTATTATGAGGGAAATGCACAGCTGGCTGTGGGGGTTGTTGGATAATGTGTCTTTGGTGCTGGGAACAGCTTTGGCACGGTGGTTATTGGTAAGGAGATCTGCAAGGCCAGAAGGAGAGAAAGAAATTTATTCCCCCTTCTCTGCCTCTACATGTAGATGTGGTGCTTAGCGATTTAGTGGTGGTCTTGGCCGTGCTGGATTAACAGTTGGACTTGGTGATCTTAAAGGTCTTTTCCAATCTAAATGATTCTGTGTTTCTAAGATTCTGTGATTCTCAGTTGAATACTGGCTGTTTGTTTTGTTTTGTTTTTCAGCTGGTGCAAGGAGGGGCAGCCTCCTTGCTCTTTTGTTCTGTATGTGGGTGCAGTTACCCATGACTAGGGAAAAAGTAAAGGTGCAGTAGATGCATTTCTTTGTGGGAGCAGTTGCACTAAGGCAGTCTGGATGAGTGTGAAGTCTAGCCCTGCTACCACAGTACAAAAGCATATGTCAAGAAGAATGTCTAAGAGGCACTTTGGAGCTGGGATCCCTGATGATCTAGGCATTTCTCCCCAAACAATACAAATTCTTCCTCACTTTTTGAATTGCAGTGAATTAATACAAGTAATAAATCAATGTTAGATCATCTGGTAGGTGGAAGGGGACCTATGGTACAGTCCTATGTTATGTTTTTACAAGGTGTTTCCATATGGTGTCATCAGGACTAGCAAAGCAAAACTAGCCCATGAATAATGGCTCAGGATTAAACTCACAGCTGTTGCACGAGACTCTGAATTGCTTAAAATATAATTTCAGAGCTTCTCAACAGCAAAATTAAAAGATAGCACATACCAGAGGAGCTTAATTGCCACTGAAGTTTTCCTCAGTTTAGAAAGTGAAGTAATAGACAATATTTGGTCCAACAAAACACCTATTCTCCTTGTCTTCACTTTTCAAGGAAGAAAGGCTGTAGCAGGAGTAGAGGATGTCAGGTGCTGGGGACCCAAGGAAAGAGGAGAGGATGTGTAAAGCCAGAAGGTGAGGTAGGAGAGAAGAAGAATGAGTTAGCCGTTTCCAGTCTTGTGGGTGGGAGAAAGGTAGTACTATTAAGCACCATACAGCTCCAAAGCAATGAAAAAAAGAAGTACATGACAGGCTGTGAAACTTCCTGTGTATGTGACTCATTGTTTGAGCTAAGAAAGTGCAGTGAGGGAGATGTAGCACAAAGGTTAATCTTACTCTTAGGATATCTTATTTATCTGTGGCTGCAGAAACAATGCACTGAGCATGTGGCAGTGAAAGTCACAGTGCCACGTGTCCTACCTGGATGCAATGGGAAGCTAAGGCCAACTCTTAATACAAAAATCTCAGCTGTTGCTTAGGATAGCAGGTTTTCATGACAGGCAAAAAGGGCCTGCAAACTATTTTGCCTATGTAAAAGCAAAGAAAGAGCAAGAATGCATGAATCAGAGTCATTGATGTTGGAAAAGATCATGAAGTCCAACTGTCAACCCAACACCACCATGCCCACTAAACCATGCCCCAAGGGCCATATTAACACCTCCAGGGATGGTGACTCCAACACCTCCCTGGGCAGCCTGTTCCAATGCCTGACCACTCTTACAGCAAAGAAAATTTTCCTAATATCTAATCTAAACCTCCCATGACACAACTTGTCCATCAAGTTACTTATTTTACCACCCCTAAGAAAGGCAGTCCTTGCACTTACGGGAGCTGGAAGGCTAACCCTGCTCTCTTCTTCAAGGCACTCTTCTACCATGAGGAAGTCTTTCTTAGTGTTCCTGGGGAGAAGCTGTGTGTTGTCTCTGCAGATAAAAATCAAGAAAAGGAGTGATTAAGGGCTCAATTTCTAGCTCAGTGAGACTATCGTAGGCCTGCTTCCAAGGCCACTTTGATCAATGGGAAGCCTTGCCTCTTTCAGGGAAGACTGTCTAGGGACATCTTCATAGGAGTGGATTTTCAGGAGCACCTTTAATAATGTGGAATAATGTATTTTCTAGCACTTGACAGTGGTAACTTGAGGGCTGACCAGTCATTGAATCATAATGACCATGATATATGCCTCAAAGCCAAAGGAGCTGTCAGAGATGTCAGGGACCTCAAATTAGGTAGACTTTTCCTTGGAGATTTAGGGTAGAACTAAAAGGTGAGATGTGGATGTGACCTGGTGATGAGAGCACACTGCAGAGTCTCTGCCATGGGGTGCATTTGTTCTAAAACCCTGCACCAGCCTTGAGAGAGCCATGCTTTGATCAGAGGAGGACCCTCTGCTCTTCTGCAGTGTGTGATGGTCACTCCTCAGCTGTTCCTGAGTAACAGGGTATAAGGTGTAAGCTCAGCAGCTCCTGCCTATGTCTACATAGGCATATGTACCCCTACCCTTAAACACTATCCCTAAACACCTTCAGACATCAGAGAGTACTGACTGGAAAATTAGGAGGAGATTCAGTTTGCACCTGTTTCTTTTCCCTTGCCTTGGTGACTTACAGAGTCTTAAAACCATAGAATTGTTTAGGATGGGAAAGACCTTTAAGATTGTTTTGGTTTATGAATACAACTTATTTTTTTTCTGTGACTTTTGAGAAAACCTCTAACCCCTTATGT
Source organism: Melanerpes formicivorus (assembly GCF_026170545.1). Lineage (NCBI taxonomy): Eukaryota > Metazoa > Chordata > Aves > Piciformes > Picidae > Melanerpes > Melanerpes formicivorus. Next base: position 22,616,943 of record NW_027142355.1, on the reverse strand, counting down.
ACATCTAGGGAATGATTGCCAAGGAGTACCATACAGGGGTTAAATTCACAAACTTCTGATCCAGGAGGAAGTGCCATATCCATGTCCTTCATATGCAACCACATCTTCTCCTAATGACAGCAACAAAGCAAATATTTCTCTATGTCTGTGCTACGGCCCTTGCTGTTCAGCCAAAACCAGTGAGGAAATGCAATCATTCTGCTTTCCCAGTTTGGATGATAACTGTGTTGTAGACAAATCTCTTTCAGTTCTAGTCCATACAGGGGAGCCATGTTCAGGGCCCAGTGGGTTTGGGATGGCCTATGAGGGATAGAATCATAGAACTTTTTGGGTTGAAATTGATGTTTAAAGGTCATCTGGTTCAACACTCTGTCGGTGAGCAGGGATGTCTTCAGCTAGATTAGGTTGCACAGAGCCCCATACAACCTGAACTTGAATGCTTCCAGGGATGGGGCATCTATCACCTCTCTGGCCAACCTGTGCCCATGTTTCACCACTCTCACTGTAAGAAATTTCTTCCTTGTACCTAGTCTGCATCTTCGCTCTTTACTTTAAAATCATCACCCCTTATTGTGTCACAAAAAGCCCTGAGAGAAAGACTCTCCCTATCTTTCTTATAGTCCCCCTTTACATGTTGAGTGACTGCAATATGATCTCCCCAGAGCCTTCTCCAGGCTAAGCAACCCCGACTCTCTCAGCTTTTCTTCATAGGAGAGGCATTCCATCCCTCTGATCATTTTTGTGGCCCTCTTCTGAACAGGTCCACATGCTTTGTATGCTGAGGACTCCAGAGTTGGACACAGAATTCAAGAGCCTGTCTGCATTATTTACCATACAGGCACCTGGCCACTAGGAAGTGTGCTGAGACCACCATATGGATTTCATCTCCTCTGCCAATCAGCTGGGAGAAGCACAGATCTGAGTTTCTTTGCTTTTGGCTGACTACTCTGAACTGGGTTACTATTGAAGTTGTATACCCCTTTCCTCCTCCCCTCCCTGCCCCCCACACACATCCTTTTCTTCCCTCCAAGGGAATTGCTGCTGCATAACACTACAGGGAAGAAACTAGGATGACTGACATCAGATTTATTTGAAAAGTGCTTTTAAGGCATCAGCCTAGGGACGCTGTGGGAAGTCTGGCCTCAGGAGGTGAGAGGTAGCTCAGGAGTCAGAAGAGGAAGGTGGAGCAGGGCCAGCTAAAGCCAGGTTAAGCCAGCTCCTCTGTTCTGAGCTTTTAAAGTTTAAATCCTCCTGCTCTCAGTTAATCTATCATCTGGCTGTCATACAGCTGTTGATAATACATGCAAGTAATATTGTGTCTCAGTGCAACATATTTATATGCACATACATAAAATAATAAGTAGATTGAAGAATAGGTAGACAGATGAATTGATACTTGTACTTCCATAATCTTTAAAATATTGTTCCAATACCACTTTAGTTAAAATCAGTAAATAACAATCCAGATGATAAAATAGCTGGAGAAATCACTCTGCGTCTATTTACCTACCAATGTACCTGGCTTCTACCTTGTCATAAAGAGTCTTTTAAAGATGTAAGCCATCTTGTGGATTTGGGGACAATTTTTTCAATATTAAATGCATACAAAAGTCTTTCCTCTTCCTCTCCCTGTCCCCTGCCTGCCCTTCTGCACCCCCCCCCCCGCCCTGCCCCCCTTCCTAATATCAGCACCTCTATGCTCAACACAATCAATACTCAGTGAAATAAATGGGACTTGGACACACTTTGATCCTCCCCCTTTTCAAAGTTTCTGTTTGGGGCACATTTGAAGAACAACAGTAAATAGGTGATTCTATGTCTCTAGGTGTAACTATAGCAGTATGTGTGTGATGACTTGCATAGACAGGCATGCATAGGTATCCCTTAGAGGTCTTGTAAGCAAAAAGGCTTTGCTATTGCAACTGGACTCCTTTATTACTCTTTAATCTATGTATTTATGTCTATCTAATCTATCTATATATCTCTATATTATATATATTATATGGAGCGTGTCCAGAGAAGGGCCATGAGGACGATTAGAGGGCTGGAGCACCACTGCTATGAGGTGCTATGAGGACAGATTGAGAGAGCTGGGGCTATTCAGGCTGGAGAAGAGAAGGTTCTGAGGAGACCTTATTGTGGCCTTCCAGTATCTGAAGGGGGCCTACAAGAAAACTAGTGAGGGACTTTTTAGGATGTCAGGTAATGAAAGGACTAGGGGGAGTGGAAAAAAAAAATAGAAATGGGTAGATTTAGATTGGATGTTAGGAAGAAATTCTTCACCATGAGGGTGACAAAACACTGGAGCAGGTTGCCCAGGGAGGTGGTGGAAGCCCTATCCCTGGAAGTTTTTAAGGCCAGGCTGGATGTGGCTCTAAGCAACCTGATCTAGTGTGAGGTGTCCCTGCCCATGGCAGAGGGGTTGGAACTAGATGAACCTTGAGGTCCCTTCCAACCCTAACAATTCTGTGATTCTATATCTATATATTATAAATGTCTGTCTGTTGCATGTACATTAGAAAGCTGCCTGTATATTTGGAAGAATCCTCTGTGTTGTGTAATGCAAACAGGCAGTCAAATATTCTACAAGGATTCCAGGCGGTGTGAAGGTAAGTTGAGTGAAAATGTTTATGTGAATGTTCAAAGCTGGGGAAGTTTGAATCTTGTACAATACAATTAAAATGTGTATTTTAGTGATAACTGAATCAGAAATAAGCACAAAGAAAATATGAGAGAAGAAAGGAGGAAAAAATTACGCACTGCCGACATGCTCTGAATTAATTTGCTAGGTAGAAACCATGATGTTGATGTAGATACTATATCTGCAGCTAGCTCCACAGTGAGAGGAATAACCTCTATCTAATACTGCATAGATATGAAGGACTTTGACACAGTTTGAAAGCATGAGTGATATATTAGTGTTAAAAAATAGCATTTCTGCATTACAGGGTCCAAAGGAAATAATTTATGCTGCCGGCTTTTTTGTTCTAGTGACGATTATTTTATGAGAAATAGGTTTTGATTTCTAAACTTAGCCATGCTGCCCACAAATGGTACTTTCTGGGGATTAACGATTGATCTTTCCATTCCTCAGCTTTCTTGGTTCTCTTCACATCTTCTGCTTCCCAGTGTGTGCATGTGTGCGTGCGTAAGCTCTGTAGCCAAATACAGAATAGTCATCTGGCAGAAGCAGTAAGGCACCGGAATACAGACATATTTCTGTCTCCAGATTTTACCATGTCTCCAATCTGAAGACTGAGTATGGCTGAAAGATTCAAGTTTGACATTCATTTCTGTTGTCCATTGTAGGGATAAGGCAATTTCTTTTCTTTGGTGTTTTGAACACATTGAATAGATGTTCAAAAGCTGAAGTCAGTATCCAGGCAAAATGTTTGCTGATTTAAAAGAGAGGTCATCAGAGCAAAGATTTGAGAAGTAGGAAGACAGAAGAGTGGTTGATTGCATGTTAAAATCTGTCCTTTATAATGTATCTAATAATTGCAATTTAGGATGGGAACTCACATAGAGTTAGAATTACATAGAATAAACCAGGTTGGAAGAGACCTTCGAGATCATTGCGTCCAACCCATCAACCAATCCAGCCCACCTAAACAACTAACCCATGGCACCAAGCACCCCATCAAGTCTCCTCCTGAAAACCTCCAATGGTGGTGACTCCACCACCTCCCCAGGCAGCCCATTCCAATGGGCAATCACTCTCTCTGGATAGAACTTCTTCCTAACATCCAACCTAAACCTCCCCTGGTGCAGCCTGAGACTGTGTCCTCTTGTTCTGGTACTGGCTGCCTGGGAGAAGAGACCAACATCTGCCTGTCTACAACCTCCCTTCAGGTAGTTGTAGAGAGTAATAAGGTCACCCCTGAGTCTCCTCCAGGCTAAGCAGCCCCAGCTCCCTCAGTCTCTCCTCATAGGGCTTGTGTTTCAAACCCCTCACTAACTTCATTGCCCTTCTCTGGACTCGTTCCAGCAAGTCAACTTATTTCCCACTGGCACAAGTCAATTTCCCAGGTCACTTGCAAGCCAGCAGTACATCTTTCACGTGAGTAAAACTGGTCATACAAATGTTGGTGAAGTGCTAAACAGTTACTAATCTAAATTATTTATGAACTGAACGTGCCTTCAAATACTTATTATCCCATCTTCTCTATTTCAGCCCACTTGTGCATCACTTGTGGACTGAATGCTCATCTGATGGGACTCTAGTCTGATTGTCTCCAAAGAAAATCTTTACATAAACCGAATATCAGGTTGCATAGTCCTTTGCTGAAGTTGGCCACATGCAGCAGAAGAGCCCTTGTAAAAATTATCTGTTTGAATTGTCCTTCTAGACCTAAATTAACTTCAAATTTTTACTAGAGGTGTTTAAATTGGCAGCATGGTGTGTGATCACTTTGAGTTTCCCCTATAGCTGCCAGGGCTCAATAGACACCTGCTGAGGGTGATTCAGGCTATCTCATATCTGAATTATTCTGTGGTCATCACTATCTTACCTCAAGAGAAACTACCTATGTATATTAGGTGATCTTGTCAGTGCCATAAGTGGGATAAACTGCTGTTAAGTTTGCTTATGTGGATGTGCAGAGCTATATTCAGTCATTTAGTCCCTCTTCATTTTTGTAACAATTGTAGCATGAAGCAGTTTTTTTCTCAGCTTGAGATGTTTTGGAGTTGTGTTTGATAACTGTTGATTTTGCAGATGATTTTTTGAAGGAGTGACCTAAGCTTGAACATGGGGTCTTCTGCTTTGCTTTTAAGAGGCAGAGAGGAGATCAGGTGCTTTGCTGGGTTATAAAATATGGTATCAGTAGTTTGGTATACTGAAAAGGTTTTCAAACATTGGAATGGTCTGCCCAGGGCAGTGGTGGAGTCACCATTCCTAGGGGTGTTTAAGTAGTGTCTGGACCTGGCACTTAGGGACATGGTTTAGTGTTGATCCTTCAGTGCTGGGTCAAGAGTTGGACTGGATGATCTCATAGGCCTCTTCCAACCAGATCTATTGTGTGATTCTGTGATATCTCAATGGAGTTTGTTTGCACAGAAAAAAAGTACAGAAGAAGTAGAAAGAATGGGTGCTATACTGACTGCTCAGCCAGCCAGGCAGGCAAAAGCACCTGAAACACATAAGAACATTTGCCATTCATGACTTCCCCATTATTTCTTTTTAAATTTTCACATCATCATGTACTTAGATGACTCGGAAAATGCCACCTGACACAGATGCCAAATCAAACATAACTGGGAAATAATCCAGTTGAGCGGTAGTGATCACCAATAGGTTAGTTAAATCTGTTAATATAAACTACTGGGGGGGGCAGACTGTTTTGAGTGATTATAGAAAAAAAGTGAAGCTTACCAAATAATTGTGTATTTGTGTATTATCTAAATTCGGATAACTCAAATGTTCTCTAACACTTCAGATGCCATATGCAGTCAACAGGATCTCTGAGAAACAAATTTTGTAGCCAGTGGCCACACAGTGGGTTGGGGAACCTTCAATCACATCCAGTAATTTTTGACTGCATGAGCTGGTTCGCTGAATATCTGCCTGGATCTGAGAAGGACGTGGGTGGCCTTTGTCACAAATCTAGAGTGAGACTTAATCATACATCACATGCCTCCAGGCACACACTTCTTTTTTTTTTTTTTTTAATCATCTAATAAATGCCTACAAAGTTGTACCAATACTGTAAACGTGATCAATAATTCAGGGGAATATTCTTTATAGGAGCACTCCCTTCTGAGATTTTCCTTCTTGTGCTAAAGACGAGAGAAATACAAATATTTCTGAGTTTTTATGACTTGTTCCTACTTCTATTTCACAATCCACTTTTCCTTGCTGACTGTTGCCAGAAAGTTATTGTTAAGCACTGATGACCTCTGCACCTTAACCTCTGTGCTAATCCTGGCATGCTCCTTTGCATTTCAGTTTGCTGCATACCTTAACCTGAGACCAGCATGTTTTGTATTGCAGAAAGGAATTTTGGGCTCAGAACCTGTATTTCACAGAAACACGTTCTGCTAGTAGAAACACCCATGGTTCAGGTTTATCTTACTTTTTGACACTGGAGGAAAGAAATGCTTGGAATGAGGCAACTTCAAACTTTTCTCTGCTTTGTAGATGCTTAGAGAATTTAAGAGAAATGGGAAAACTAGTGGCTGGGAGAAAGTCACCATTCATTTCCCTCCTATTGCTTGTGATTAAATAGCAGTGTTGGATTTTTGGATAGCTGCCAGGCTTTTGCTACTGTTCTTTTTGGCGATGACTATTTTGTATCTCAGGAAATAAGTCATAGAGAGCAAACTGAATTTACCAGCCCTTCACTAGCTGTTTGTGCACTCAAGATACCTTTATGAAATGCAGTATGCAATGCAGCTTAGCTGTTCAGGAACTCTACAGATGCCATCTGCATATGGTCTTGAGTCCCTTCTGGCAAAGATCATTTGCTTTGTGTGACCTCAGTCATATGATTTTACCAGGGGAGAAACAGAACGATTTGCGCCCATCGTATCTGTACTACAGATGTGTGGTGCTGCTTAAACTTATGCCATGAAGTGAGCCTGGGTTTAATGTAGGCTCAGACTGGAGGTGTTCTAAGTGGAAGGGGTGTGGCCTCAGATTCAGACGTTTATATTTATATACAAATGGACTTTGAAGAGTGACTCATCTGTGTCTGCTGCATCATGTCCTCTTGGCTACAATGATTGCACTCCCTGCATCTTTATTTTGTTACCTGTGACTATGACACCGTGAACTCTCTGTGTGGGTCAATAAAATATTGAATCAATCAGAGTTTCTGTGTATCTTTGCTCTGTCAGGTACAAAAAAGCAGGAATAGAAACTTGCAGTGGGCATCTGGGCATCATAAAGATTTTCCATATTCCTTTATATTTCCATGTTCTTTTCCATTATGAAGGAAGGCAGGCAGGAAGGAAGGAAGGAAGGAAGAGAAAATAAGCAAATAAATAAATAATTGGTGTAGAAAAAGAAAGAGAACATAACATCAAGCAATTCCTTTTGGAAAAGTAGTTGTAGTTCATTGAACCTTGTCTTCCTTTTGCCTCCCTGATCTTAGGTAAATATTTGAGTGAAGTCCAAATCAAATACACACACTAAAATAGCATAGGGTGTAACTGATACAATCTCCAGTTAGTACTGGAGAATAGAAAAGGCTGCTTTGAAGGGGGAAGGGAGAGACCTTTTCCTAGAACAACTGTTGCTTAGGTGAAGAGTATGGTCCCTTTGACTGTACAATGGAAATAAAGTACTTGCTATAGCAAGCATAACAAAATGTCCTGCTTTAGAAATGTGGCCATTGCTGAGATGCTGGAGGAGCTCTAAATGTTCATCACCCTTTTTGTGTTTTTAATGACATTTTCTTAAAGTCCCTCATAAATGCTTTGACTCCACATATCATAGAATCATGAAACGTTTTGGGTTTGAAGGGACTTTTAAAGATCACCTAGTCCATTCCCCCTTCAGTCTGCAGGGACATATTCAAGTAGATCAGGTTGTACAAAGCCCTGTCCATCCCGACCTTGAATGTTCCCAAGGATGGGGTTTCTACCAACTCCATGGGCACCTGTGCTAGTGCTTCACCACCCTCAATGTATATAATTTCTTCTTTAGATCTAGTCTAATTCTCCCCTCTTTTAGTTTAACACTGTCATGACATGTCCTGTTGTATTAGGCTCTGCTAAAAATATTATCCCTATCTATCTTATAGATCTACTTGAATTACTGAGAAGGTGCTATAAGGTCTTCCCAGGGCATTCTTTTCTGCAAGCAAAGTCATTAGGCCATCTTTTCTATGCATTAACTTACTTTTTTTCTAAATTTTTAGTGGACACTGTGTGTTGTGTGAAAAAAGTGATGAGAGGCATTGTATCAGTGGAGAGAAGGAAGCAAAATCACAGAAGTAAACTAACTTTGGCCCATCTGCAAGACAAAGGTCCTTTGCGTAACATAATAAGAACAACATAAGTCCAAGGCTCAGTCCTTCACCTTCTTGGTCAGGCAAGGAAGGAGACAGATAGGACCAGAAAAGCAGCTGAGTAGAGATAACCTTGGTTGTTTAAATACCTGAAGTTAACTCTGAGGAGGTTGAGCCATTCATCATTTTGTGTTAAGCTCAACTGCTTTGATGGAGGCATCACACATAATATGCACTGAAGGTGTCCTCACATGTCTAATGTGTCTAGACTTACCAGCCTTTAACATCTTGCAAGTGGAAGGAATGTAAAGATGATAAGGACACTCAGGTGGTCAAAGCCTATGTTGCATTTTCACTGGTGTAAATCAGCTTAACACCACCCATGGCTGGGGCTGCATACACTTAGACCAGGTGCTGGGTTCTTTCCAGTGTTGTCTGTTAGAGAAGATATATAAGGTCATTAAATGAGGAGGTAGTTATGAAAGGGAGTGGTGGCTTATTACAAAGATAGATTAGAGCCTGCCTTTGGGACAAGTCTGTGTAGCTTTTCAGGAGACAGTAAAACCCAAGTCCACTGTATCTGGTATACGATTTCTGGGGATTAAAAATTATCATTGACTTCTTTTGCAGTTCTAAGCACAGGTTGTCCCTTGTGCTATTTTACCATGCTGTGCACATCCCTCACTCACCATTGATTTGTGCAGGGTACAAAACATTCCCCTCTGGAGGGCCTATGATCTTCTGGGAGTGTTGCTGCTGGCTGTTAAAAGGCTGCTGCATTTGTCCCAGAGGAGACGAAGGGTACAGATGCACACCACATTGTGTGAAAGGAGCCTTAAAATTATCCTATACATGACGGTTGGGAGCCTTAGGCAAAGGGTAGGCTCTTGTGCTTTCTCCTGACCCATTGTGAAGTTTCATGTGATGCAGGGTGGGGAGGTGGCTGCCTCTAGACATCTTTGTCGTGTAATGATTATGTGTAGTGATTATGTGACAAATAGGGTTGGGCCAGCCTGCCAGGGCATGGGTTGAAGTTGGACGGTGTGGCTGCAGGACTTGTTGGGTACCGTGGCGGAGAAGGAGCTGGGACATCACCACAAGCTGTGGCTTTCTCAGAGGGCTACAGAGGGTGGGCTGTGCTCCGAGTTGGTCAGGCAGCATCCTGCTGTCTTCTGAATGTGGAGCCCATGGTCTGTGTGTGGTAGGGGCTAACCTAGCTGCCTGTTGCTGCCTAGCTGCTGTCTGATCATCTAGAAAAGAGCTGTTTCCACCACCTCCTCATCACATCTTCTGACAAGCTCTGAACTGTATGTTGTTCTTTTGTCCTCAGAGACAGTCCATCCTAGCACCTTTTTACACCTCCTAGCTTTGTCTCCTATCACTTTTTTACACCTCCAAGCTTTGTCTCCATTATAAGGACCAGCAGGAGCTGGTGTACCCAGAAGAGTCACCATCTCCATACTGATTCAGGATCTCTTCGAAACAGCAAAGATGTGATAAAATATGAAATTTCTGACAATTTCTATGAACAGATTGGATTTGCTCTTACAGGAGGGATGGGTCCACTACAATCCCCCTTAGCCTGGTCCAGAGCACCCTGTGTGGTCTGGGAGCTGAGGTGCTGCTGCTGTTGAACTGACTTTTTCTGGCCGTAGCTGCATGCATCCAAAATTAGTTCCAGGATTAATACTTGAGCTGGCTGAGAAGAGGCTGTTCATCTCATAGAAATGCTGCAGTTGTTGAACTAATGGCAGAGTCTCCTCTCAGAAAGGGATGAAATTAAATGCACACAAAATTTCCACAGAGCAAAGCCACTAGTTTTGTTGGGCTTTTGGTTCACATAATTAAGAATGTTCCCTTTGCATACAGTTCTATTGTTTGAACAAATACTTTTAATTTTCAAGTCTGTTTTTTCCTTGCCAAAGAGTCAGGTCCAACAGCAAAAGCAGAAACTTGATCTTTGAACATGCTGAAGTGAAACACTTTGATTATATTAAGAGGTTTTTCTAGCGATGCTTGAAGCCCACCAACTTGCTCAAATGGACCTTGGGCCATGGGCACGGCCAGCTTCCAGGAGCTGACAAAAATCAAAGTTTTATGAAAGAATTCCCAGTCTGCGGCACACCCTACCACCCCACCCAGGGGAGAGAGATTATGGGAACTCATATCACAGAAAGATCAAGCTTCAGTTTAATCACCTCTTGTTAATGCCTTTCTTATATTGGATTTTAATACATTTTTAATCTGTTTTTCATTCTTCATGCTTTATCACCTGGGTGATCTGAATGAACAGGAACCAACCTGACGGTGGGACAGAAAGGCATCAGGGTGATGTAAAAGCAGAAGGAAAATTTCCCAGGAGTTTGTGTAGGAGGGATATAAGCTGAGGACTGGTCTGGCAGAAAAACTCTAAACTGGGGCTGCAGCAGCTCATGTGACATGGTCCTGTTGTGTGACCTTGAGTCCCTCCAGCCTGTGTTCCTCCAGCCTTTTGATTGCCTATTCAGTTATATTCTCCTTCAGTAAATATTTGTTTTTCTGTGTGCAGCACCAAGTGCACTGAAACATTCTTCTCAGTTACATCTTCTAAGTAATGCCAGACACACACAAAAAAAGAAAGATCTTGAAAACTTAAACTAAAGACATGGTGAATCTGTCAAAAATCCCTTCTGAGGGACTTCTTCCCCCGCCTTCCTCCATGCCAAACTTATTCTTCCATCAGTTCAAAAAGACCCTTATCAACATTTCAATCTTTCCATGTAAATACACTGACAAGTGTCAGGCCCTGGCAAACCTATAATTAAGGCTGAACACAATTTGCTAATAAAAGCTCAGAAACTCTGGGCTGAGTTTACTTACATTATCCCCACTGGGCACTTTCCATCAGAATCTTTTATCTGCCCCTGCGAATGCCACTTTGACAATATTCTTACTGAATCAATCAAACATGAACATTACACTCATTCTCCTCCTCATTGAGAAGATGGTCCAGCTCCAGAAATAAAGATTTTTGTCATAATTGTTGTTGTTGTCATTGTAGCTCCTCTGACTCACAAAGCGCAGTGAGCTTTCAGAAGGAAAGAAAGAATGAGAAAAATAGAAAGGGGGGTGAGGTGGGGGGGGGGGGGGGGGCGTGGGGGGAGGAGGGAGGGGAGAGAGAAAGAGGGAGAATTGGAGAGAAAACGTGAGCCAGAGATTGTGGCAGGCTTTACAAATTGGCACAGTCTTATCAACAGCATTTCATGGTTTTCTGGAACTCTTTCAAAGGGAACTTGCCTTTGTGTGTATGGGCTTAAGCTTTACTAATATTTAAAGCTATATTTAAAAATTTATGAAAATTACTTTTGAGTTGTTCCGTCTCTTAAAATCGCCAAGGCCAATGTTTGCTTCTTGCTGTTGTCTCACTCGCTCCCCTTCCCCCAAAGTTTCTGTGGTTTTTCTGTCCTCTTTGTCCTTCCTTGAAAGCTTCTCTTTGCTTTCCCCTCTTCCTCCCCATTCACTGAGCAACCTTCATCCAGCTTTCCCTTCCCATTTCAAAGGAGGCTGGAAGAAGGATATTTTGTTTGGTGGGTCTGTTTGTAATGGGTGTTGTCCAGCTCTCAGCAGTGCTGCTCTCCACTACATCAGTCAGTACATCAGTAAATACATCTCCCATGCTTTCTCTTGGCTCCCTGCTTGGGCAGAGGGTCATCTGGCTTTTCTCCTTTCTTCCTTCTCTACCCAGCTAGGTCTGTGGCAGCAGACTATAGTTTGACACCCTAACCCCCTGTGGTGGCTCTTCATCCAAAGCAGAATTTGGAATAGCTCAGGTGATCCTTAGCAAAAACATACATGGCTTTAAAAGACATTCAGTGGGAGAAATAATCTCATCTTTCCACTGATGGGTGAAGGACTGATGCAAGTCCCAAACACCATCCAGATTTGCATACAGCCAATGTTATTTCTGTGCAGGTAGGAACTCAGATATATACTCTACATGAGCACCAAGGCTATCTGTAGGAGAAAAGTTTAAACAGGTTCAACAGCTTGGTCTGCAAATGCGCCCTTGTTCTGGGCACGTACAAAAGGAGGAGAGTGGTCCAGCATAGGCCTTCTTGCTGTTCCTGGGTGTAGCTCTTTCAAAGGGCATGGGTGAAACTTTGGTTAGGGTTTTTCTAGTCCCTCTGTGATAGCTCTGTTTGAGCTGCTCGCCTTTTTTTAAGGCATCATGCTGACACAGAAGAATTGCCTCTTAAAAATACCCATTTCAGAGCTCTTGATGGAGTTGGAGGTGACTCTCAGCTATGTGAATATCTATCACAGTATCACAGTATAACTTAGGTTGGAAAGGACCTCGAGGATCATCGAGTCCAACCTATCAACACAGACCTCATGACTAGACCATGGCACCAAGTGCCACGTCCAATCTCCTCTTGAATGCCTCCAGGGACGGTGACTCAACCACTTCCCTGGGCAGCCCGTTCCAATGACTCGCTCAGTGAAGAACTTCCTCCTCACCTTGAGTCTAAACCTCCCCTGGCACAGCTATATCTTAGAGGACTGAATACTGGTAAGATGAATGTGTTCTGGGACAAATGACTTAGAGGTGGTCAAAGATGTTAGATCTCAGTTAATGCATTTTAAAAGGATTTGCAATATTTTCACATTAGAGTTTCAGTTTTATCATGTAACTTAATAAGATTTTAAGCATGAAGTGTGTGATGGTGACCCCATTAGGTCGAACCAAAGGGCCCTACTGGTCCAGGATACTGTTTCTAACAGCAGTCAAGAGTAAATGTTTATAGAGAAGAGTAAACTACTCTTAAAAAGAAAAACAAAAGTATGTGTCCCCTGCAGTCACTGATGTAGACATCGTCAGAAGACTATATGTGTACACCCAAGCTTAACAGCCTTCAGTGTGCCTATCTGTTGAAATTCCTCTCCAACCTTCCTTTTTTTATTTTTTCAATTTTTTATTTTTTGTAAGATAGGTTATAACTTGGGTATATCCAGTGACAATGCCCTGCTTTCCTAGTTTAGACCCAGCTGATGAAGCCATGGATGATTCTTTGCCTTCCCAGTGTCCTGGAAAGTGCCTGTTCTGTACCTGGGGCTATTTGGTGGAGTTATGCCTGCTTCAGACAAGATAATCTTCTACGACTTTGCTGTGACTTCAAAAGAACTAGGCAAATGTGCCCTATCTGAGGAAGTGACCCCTTGCTTTACCTTATCCTATGGCATTAAAAAGAGCAGTTTTGGTGGAGGAGAATGTCAAGCAACACTCTCATCTCTCAATGCTTAAAAGTGCGTAGGAATGAAGCACAAGGAAAAGATATAAATGACTTCTGTTTCCCATAGTGCATCAGTTATAAGCAAATCCTTTATATACATGAACTTCAGATCCTTTAGATTCCCTTTGAAGAAATCTTGTCCTCTGGCAGCTGGAACTGTGGTGGTGGGAGTGACAGAGGTAGTGACTGGGACACATAGCTGTCTGCTGGAGATAGGATCAACGTTCCTGCAAGGGACAACTACAAATTTGGTGTTACAGCCAGAATATAAATCCCTGTAGATTTTACTAGTGTCTTTAGAAAGAGAATGAAAATGGATTTAGAAAAGCATGGTATGTATACACATATATGTATAAAGTCTGTGTATAGATGGTAGAACCACATTATGCAGTAGAATATATATTATGATTTAATGCATTAATCATCACAGGACCGATGAAGTGTGTGTGATCGTCTCTGTTTTACAAGGCAGGGGAAGGTTAAGTGATTTACCTGAGGCCAGAGACTAAATCAGTGTCACGATAGGATGAGAAAGGAAGACGCTCCAGTTTGGGCTGGATTCTCTACAGAACAAGCAATACCAGAAAAGAACAGAGCCTATGCAAAGGGCAGCAATGACAGATCCTCTGTCTCCTTTTTTTCTCATCAGATAAAATAGCAGTTGAAGTTCTCTTTTTATTCCCTGTACCTCAGATTCATCTTTGCCTCTTTTTCATATGTCCTATAGGCTAGAAAACAATTTTCTTTTTATTTCTTAGAGGTCAAACATCTCAGTGTCAGGAAGCTCATACTCTAGGCTCAGTTTCTCTGCAACAACAAGAAATCCTGGCCCAGGCTGATCCTGTTGTTGCAGCTCCCACTTTGTAAAAAAAACACCAGTGCCTATTAAAAAGCAATGATCACGCACACCAAATAATTAGTGTCATTATTAGTACTGTGGCGTAACCTGCAGGGCCCAATTAAGATCCAAACCTTATCATGCTAGGCTGGGGAAACATATATTAATACACAGTTTCAGCTTTGAAGGTTTTGCATTTTTAATGGCTGGAATTAAGAATGGGAAGAAGGAACTTATTCTCCCTATTTTGCAGGTGGAGCTCTGGGACCTGGAGGTATTAAGTGAGTTGCCCAAGGTCAAGCGGGCTGTGTCAAAGACATGAGCTGAACCTGTGTTCCTACATCCTGATCAAGGAGAACTATGAGATGGAGTTTATAACTATGATGAGTCTTTAATACAACAGGGAAAGTAATAAACAGAAGAAAGAGCTTGGGAAGGAAAGAGGGAGGGAGAGGGATGTGTGTGATTGTCTCTCACAGCCATGCTGTTCAATGAGTAATCACAACTGGTCTTAACTGAGATGCTCCAGGGGATGTCTTATTTCATCCCAAGCCACTTAAAAAGCCAGTTAGTCTTAGAAAACTCTAAGCCTATAATCTAATGCCTGAATAACAACATTTGCTATTAAGTCACTGTAAAGAGAACATGCATGTATATGTGTGTATATTTACAAATATATACACATAAAGTGTTTGACTTGTTTAACCTACATCTATATGTATATATAATAACACATGCATGCACACACCCTGCCCTCCCATAAAATAATATGACTAAGTTAGGAGTGGGCCTACCATTGAAGCCTGGAAATAGAGATTATTTAAAAGTTGTCATTAATATTTTTCAGGAAAAAAAATATTTTATTGAAATTCATGTTTTGAAATGCTGTGCTCAAATAAAAGCGCTTAATGGCAGAATGGTAGAATGTCCCATTCTATCATTTTGGGGGGGGGGGGTGGGAATCTGTTTTCTTCTCATTTCACAGTGAATTTTTTTCTTTTTTTTTCCCCCCAAATCAAATGAATCTGTTTTACATAACCTTTTGGAAAGATTTATGGTTGATACCAAATGCAAAATATTGCAAAGTTAGCAATTTTTTTAGCTTAATTTGTGGGATTAAAACAAAAACACCCCAACAGTTAGAGAAAAGGTCAGAGTGATAAAAAAGAAAACCAACTCATGAAATGGAAAATTTTATTTCCTTATCTGGGAAACAAAGTTCCCTCTGCCCCTGTCATTCAGCTCCCCATAGTAAATGCATTCTGGTAGAGTCCCAACAGTTATAATATACTTCCCGCCAGACTGGGTTGTTTTTATTGCATCAGAGTGACCTGCTGCAGCAACGAGTGGGGTCAAGCAATGGAGACCCTGATACAGTCTCCAGCAAGAGGATTTAATTTACATCTTCTGTGGATATCACAGACTCTTGCACTGCAGAAGTGAATTCTGGCTCTGATTCCAGCAAAGGTTTCCAGCCAAACCATTTTGTGTTGGTTTGGTACAAGTGGGCAATTGTTGTGAGTTTCCCGTCTTGGAAAGAATCTGAAGATGTGGATCCTCTTTCATCAAACAGCTCAGTTTTGTCCTTAGAAAATATGCTGGAAAGCAGTTTTGTCCTTGCCACAGAGTGGGCACTCCAAAACAACAACCACTTTTCACCTTAACCCTTCTCTACTTCAGTCTCTGAAGATGTAAGACCAAGAAAACCCTCTCAGCACAGAAAGGCATAAATGTTTGTGTTGCCTTCAGGCGTTAAAGTGATGGGCATTGAGGAAAAGCCCATGTGGAAATGAATCACACTGTCTTGGGGAAAAATGGTGCTAACATGCAAAAATTTGTCCTCAGGGTCATGTATCACATGGGGAAGAAAGTAAAATCCAGAGGAGCTTTTGACTATGGGAGCTCTGTCCAAGCTCTGCACAGATTAAGGCCTTAGAGGAAGAGAAATAAGTGTGTATTTGCATTTCTTTTGCAGAGTGGATGTGTGCAGAATAGCAGCTTTAATCCTGGGACTTCCAAAGTGTTGGACGCTTGACTTGGAGATCTGAGTTAGAGTTGTTTGATGTACTTTTGTTTGTTTAGTTGGTTTTGTTTACATCTCTTTACACAGACACATGAGATAGGAGGCATATATTTACATTATGGGTTTATGAAGTTGTAGCTGCATGTTTTTCTAATTTACTGTGAAACAAACACTTTTCACATCCTGTGCAGTCTTTTTGGGGAACCTCATTTGCACTTCATTTGGGGCAGTTGCAGGTTAGACTTAATTTCTCTCTTTCTGCTACACTGACAACTCTTTCCCGTTTTCATATATTTCCATCTTCTGGTTTAAGTGACCTTTCCCATTCACCCTTAAAATTCCACCCAACTGAAAACTAGTCCTGCCTCCAGGCCTGTAACCCTGGGTGAGGAAGGCAAAAAGAAAAGGACATTCCTGCAGGTCCTCGGTGTGTGGATAATAAATAGAGCACAAGAGGTGGACATGTAAATCAGAAATCACTCCATTAACTTGTTAAGCATTTTGGAGTGACACTAGGTACATTAGGAACTGTCAGCCACAATGGAGAGACCCTGGCCATTTGATATTCATGAGATGAAGAAGGTTTAAGAAGTGAAAAGGAAGGGGGAGGAAGGGATGTGGGCTTTCTAATGTAAACACCATTATCATTTGAAAATCAATTAGCTCCTTGCACTGAGGGAATGATGAGACTTAAGGCCCTTTTCTGAACGGCTATTGTGAGCCTGGGTTATTTACTTTAATTAAGAGGAGACAGAGTGGATTATTGTCTCAAACTAAGGAGTTGGGAAGAGTCAGAAAATTACAATCTACCTCACTGCACAACAAAGCCAAAGCAAGAGACAGTCTCCAAACCCCACAAAGTCAGAAAGAAATTAGCCTTTAATCTGGATTCGTCCTACATAAGGAGCAATCAAAAGGAAGCAAGATTTGGAGCCCTCTTGCTAAGAACTGGGCATGATATTGCAGTGGCTGTCGCTGCCAGAACTTTTGTGAAGCTTTATGTTGTGACTAGAAGGGGCTTTTACCCCTGAAAGGGCTGGAGTTTGAGAGCAAAGATTTGCTTTGGCCTAAAATCTCACACACTGAAGTGTCAGGTGTGGGGCTGCATCTCCTCCTGCCCCCTCCAACATGATGACAGGGTAATGCATTGTTTTAGAAAGAAATATGTGTAATTGTTGATGCAAAGATGTCTCTCCCGGACAAAGATGTTTCTATTTTTTTGGCCCTTATTTAATTCAAACAGCTTGGATTAAAAAATCAGAGGGAAAAAAAAAAAGGAGAAGCAGGGAAAAAAAACAAGGAAAAAGAATTTGACAAGTGACTAATCCACAATATTGTCTAATTTGGCATATGGAGAAACACCTCCCCGAGGTTTCTAATACTGAGATGTTTCAGCTCTGTTTTGCATTGCCCACTCTCACTCTGTGTACTCTAAATATGTATTAAGTCAGTCAGGCATGGCAGCTGCTGAAGAAGTTGCCACAGCTTACAGGGTAAATAATGATCATTTTTTAAATCACCTAAATGCATATCTACCCCAAAGACCTTGGCGGTGGCTTATGGGAACGCTGATTTGCATTTTAAAAATTCACTCGAATGTGTTTGCAATTTCTGTGTCTCCTGCTGATTGCTGCATGCTTCAGTTTTAAGTCTGGGGCCCAATTCTGCTCTCAGTGAGGAGGGGATGAAAATGAAGTGTCATCACTGAAATCAACAACATGAAGTAAAACTGAGGAACCAGTCTGCTCAAAGAGCTTTGCAAGGGATGCAATGTGGAGTCAAGAGTTTTTGTTGGTTTTGCAACTTTAAAAGTAAGTCCTCGATAACTAAGAATTAGCTTTCATTTTGGTCTTTATATAGCAGAGAAAGGCCAAAATCCGACTTTTATGTGGAAGTAAGACAGAGACATATCTGGTGTGAATGATCCCAGTCAGGCTCTACTACACCTCTAGAAAACATCTTCCCAATGCCAGCCTTTGGGGACTACATATGCCTTTTTTTGACCCATGGAGGGAGAAATAGTGTGTTTTTCTGAATTCTTGACACACTTCCAAGGTTATTGACTCCAAACTCTTGGTAAAACTGGGGCCATCCTCTGTGTTTTATCATTAGAGACATTTTGGCCTACGAAAAAACCCAGAACACATGGCTCAAGAAGTAAATGGAAGAGAAGGCTTTTCAGAAGGCCCTGGGGAACAAAACACTCATTACTTTAGGTAGCACAAAGAAAAGATATCTCTTTATATATAAATGGTTGGAATTATCCCAGGTATTCAGAATTCCTTTCCACCATGGACTCTGTCTCTCCTTTGCAGCTGGATTCCTTCTTTCTTGTTTGGTTCCACAATTAAACTGAATCCTTTCCTTATGACAGCCATTCCTTCATGGACAGCCTATGTCTCTCATGGGCAGGTGTCTACCCATGCTCTTGTTGAAATGGCTGTCCTGGCTTTGCAGGCCAGTGAAGAAGCCAATAAGAGTTTTTGCCTTTGCCTTGCTCCCCTGGGGAATGTCCATTCTTCCCCATAGCAAGCATGAGGTGCATAGACCTCTGGGTGAGGTTGAATTAGCATGCTCATAGGGTGGGTTTTTTTATGACCCAGCAATATCTGTGATCTCAGTTATTCCCCTTTATTTGTGGATTTTCAGTTGCCTGCCCGTTCACTAGTGAAAAGGAAATTGACTTTGTGAATGACAGGGCTAAGCAACGCTCATCTCTTTCTACCCTTAGTGACCCCACATGCCAAGGTGCCATCCCTGGATGTTATGAGGGAGTGGAAATAAATGCATAAACACAGAGGTGAGAACTAGAGGCAAGATAAGAAATGAGATATATGGAGAAGCAAAACTCCTGACAGCCATGAGCCAGGCCTAGAAGCTATTGGCGATGAAGGGCTGGACCCAGTGATGCAAAGATGACAGCTGCCTTCCTCAAATGATGTATCACCATGAAAAGGCTGAACACTAAGAACTTTTATGGGAACACTAAGAACTTTTACAGGTATATTAATGGGAAGAAGAAGACTAGGGAAGGTGTGGGCCCCCTCAGAAAGGAAAATGGTGACATGGTCACAAGTGATGAGGAAAAGGCTGAGGTACTTAATAACTACTTTACCTCAGTCTTCACTGCAAGGGCCTCTAGCCACACTCCTGATGTTATGGAAGTCAAAGCCAGGGACGGGGAAGAAGAACTGCCCATTGTAAGTGCAGATCAGGTTCGTGATCACCTGAAGAACCTGAAAGTGTTCAAGTCCATGGCACCCAACGGGATACACCCACAGGTGCTGAGAGAACTGGCAGATGAGGTTGCTAAACCCCTCTCTATTATATTTCAAAAGTCATGGCAGTCTGGGGAAGTCCCCACAGACTGGAAAAGGGGAAACATTGCCCCCATCTTCAAAAAGGGTAAGAAGGAGGAACCAGGGAACTACAGGCCAGTCAGTCTCACCTCTGTGCCTGGAAAGATCATGGAGCAGATCCTCCTGGAGTCACTACTCGCTCAAAAGAATAGTGAAGAGGTGATTTGGAACAGTCAGCATGGCTTTGCCAAGGGCAAATCCTGCCTGACCAACCAGGTGGCCTTCTATGAGCAGGTGACAAAATTAATAGATGAGGGGCGAGCAACTGATGTCGTTTACCTGGACCTGAGCAAAGCCTTCGACACTGTCCTGCACCACATCCTGGTCTCCAAACTGGTGACACATGGGTTTGATGGGTGGACCACTAGATGGATAAGGAACTGGCTTGATGGCCGCACCCAAAGAGTGGCTGTCAATGGCTCCATGTCCCAGTGGAGGCCAGTGACAAGCGGAGTCCCTCAGGGATCAGTCCTGGGACCTGTCTTGTTCAACATTGTTGTCAGTGACATGGACAGTGGCATTGAGTGCACCCTCAGCAAGTTTGCTGATGACACCAAGCTGTGTAGTGCAGCAGACACACTGGAGGGAAGGGAGGCCATCCAGAGGGACCTTGACAGGCTGGAGAGCCTCATGAAGTTCAATAAGAGCAAGTGCAGGGTCCTGCATCTGGGTCGAGGCAATCCCAGGCACAAATACAGGCTGGGCAGTGACTGGCTAGAAAGTAGCCCTGAGGAGAGGTGCTGGTGGACAAAAAGCTCACATGAGCTCTCAATGTGCACTTGCAGCCCGCAAAGCCAATCAGATCCTGGGCTGCATCAGGAGAAGTGTGGCTAGCAGGTCAAGGGAGGTGATCCTCCCCCTCTACTCAGCCCTGGTGAGACCCCACCTGGAGTACTGTGTCCAGTTCTGGAGCCCCTATTACAAGAGGGATCTGGAGGTGCTGGAACGTGTCCAGAGAAGGGCCACAAGGATGATCAGAGGGCTGGAGCACCTCTCCTATGAGGACAGACTGAAGGAGTTGGGGCTGTTCAGTCTGCAGAAGAGAAGGCTCCGAGGTGACTTAATTGTGGCCTTCCAGTATCTGAAGGGGGCCTACAGGAAGGCTGGGGAAGGACTTCTCAGGATCTCAGGTAGTGATAGGACTAGGGGGAATGGAATGAAGCTGGAGGTGGGGAGATTCAGGCTAGATGTGAGGAGGAGGTTCTTCACCATGAGAGTGGTGAAGCCCTGGAATGGGTTGTCCAGGGAGGTGGTCGAGGCCCCGTCCCTGGAGGTGTTTAAGAGCAGGCTGGATGAGGCTCTGTCCAGCCTGGTCTAGTGTGGGGTGTCCCTGCCCATGGCAGGGGGGTTGGAACTAGATGATCCGTGTGGTCCCTTCCAACCCTGAATGAAACTATGAAACTATGAAACATAGTGTTACTGGCATCACATCCTGGAGGAGCTGGGGAGGTATAACATAAGACAGATGCTCAGTTGTTGCTCTCTCCCCCTCTGGCAGGGTACAACTTTTAATACTTTGCCACAATGGGCACAGATAATGCATTAATTCCAGTGTTAACACCGTGCTTGTTGGATTAAGATGAATTCTTTATGTATACATTGTCTGGTTATTGTAATATTATTTTATGATCTTGAATATACTTAATTGTATTAGAAATGGTACACTGGAACCTTTTTTTCCTCCCCATTATTAATACAAAAATAAATAAAAAGAGGATTTTCTTCCCTCCCAGGAATAAACCAAATCCTCAACAGGAATGTAAGGTCAACAGACCCACAGGGCTGAGCTGCTGGCTGTAGATAGCATATGTGTGTGTGCATAGAGGACTACACACAACTGTGCCATCTATATTTGCATTCCTACAGCTGTCCATTATTTGTATCTACTATACAGTGGAAAGAACACAAATGTATGCAACTGAGACACAGTAATGCAGGAATATGAAAGGACCAATCCATCAGTTCAAGTGTGTTTGGTCATACTGATAAGTTCACTGATTTATTCTCCCTAACTGTCCCTGTATGTTGAGGCAGGGCCTGACCTGCTGAAGCTGCTGGAGATGACAGTGATTTATATCAGCTGCAAGATCTGGCCTGGAGCTTTTAATTGTATGTCAAGACCATCCAGCACTTCATGACTTCTTTTGGATGGAGTTTTCCAAATCAAAATCTGAAGGAAAGGCAAATTCACTAAGAAGGTGAGCACATGCTTCGCTGTGCTTTATGTTTAGGGATTCCTATCATGTTTTTCAAGGTCCTGTTCAGTTTTAACCATCCAGCTGTTAAGAGTCATAGAATCACAGAATTTCCTAGATTGAAAAAGACCTTTAAGATCATGAAATCCAATCATTAGCCTAACACTAATGAGTCCTTGACTAAACCATTTCTCTAGGCATTACATCTACATGACTCTTAAATACCTTCAGGGATGCTGACTCCTCCAGCTCCCAGGGCAAGATATTTTAATGCCTGATAACACTTTCAGTGGAGAAACTCTTCCTAATATCCAAGCTAAACTTCCCTTAGTGCAACATGAAGTCATTTGTCCTTGTCCTATCAGTTGTTATTTTGTTGAACAGACTGACCTCCACCTCTCTACAACATCTTTTCAAGTAGTTATGAGCTACAGCCTTGAATAGCAACCTCCAGAAGAATCAAAAACTCCCTAAATATGGGTTGGATGAAACTGAGTGCAGTAAGGACATAGCAGAAACGTTGTTGGTTGTCATCTCATATTCTTGTAGTCAGGCTATAGAGATGTCTTGATAGTTTTTAGACCTGCGTGGTGCAGCATCTTCTTGCACATTCTAGTGTTTTTACATGGCAGAATACTGGAGAGTCCAACCAAAGAGACAGAATAAATTTACCATAGACTTTTTTGTTTGTTTATGCTGCTATCTTTTTATTATAAGCTTAAAAATATAGAGATGTGAAATGTGGTGTCCACAGGAGTGCAGCCCAAGATGAGGGTAAAGGGTGAAGGTGGAAGAGAGCAACATAGCAGTAAGGTGGATGGTGCACAGGGCAGGGTCCTAGGGGCTGAGTTCCTGGCTGTGCTGGGGACCTGAGAAAATTTCCTTCTTGTCTCTGTTTTCTGGCTATCTTTTGTGAACTTATTGTAAACTCACTGGGGAGGCTGTAGAGGCTCTTTCAGGTCCCATGAAGAGAGTTGACCCTATTTACTAGTATAAGCAAGTAAAAGTAATGGGAATGAGATGTGGGGGAAGGTATGGTCTGAGGGAGGAAGGTGATGATGGGCTGGTTCCCAGATAACAGATTTCAAAGATTTCTATCTCAGGAATATGAGAAGAACTCAGACAAGAGTCACTTGCCATATAAAGGAACTGTTTCCCTGGGGGGTCCAGTTGCCTAATTTACAGGAGGGTAGAATTGTTTTCTTTTGGGTGGAGTTTCCCCAGACTGTCATTATTATTGGAAAATAAAGCCTAAACTGTTCTGGCCAATAGGAAGGTCACTGGCAAGAGTCATCATCAACCTACAGTGTATCTTGTCTAGGTGTAGCACTCTGTGTGATGGTGCTGAACATCCACAGACCTTTGTATTGTCATGATTTAATAATAATTTAATAATAATCAATACTGTTTATTGCATGTTCAACTTACTCCTAGATGACTTAATTATTAGACAACTTGTTAAATGTATCCACTGATATAAAGTCAGTGAAGTTACAATAGCAAAGAACATGACTCCTTATGCCTGGACAAAGGCAGATCTTATGAATAAATTATTCAGTACAGGTTTAATTCCATGCCATGGGCTCTACAAGCAAGAAGTTCTTATAAAGTTTTATTCCTAGCAAACTATTCAATTATCTTAGTCGCCTTAATGTCCCATACCCCTTTTTCCAATGGGGAACCAGAGTGGCCACCTGGGGAACAAACATTGGCCTTGCATATTTTCCTTTGCAAGCCACCAGCAGAGCTAGTTAGTGAGTATCCTCCAGGATGTGCCAGGATCAGAAAGCTCCTATCACTCTTTGTAATCTCTGTTTCTGCTACCCAAAAGCAGTGTCTTGCCATTATCTGTGAACATGCCTTCCTTCTGCTTGTGTGGTTCTTTCACCCACTTCTGAGTGGGACTGCATCTGAGAAGAAAGCTCCTGGGACTCAAGTTCACTCCTGGCAGAGCATAGCTGAAGGAAGGATCAAACACAGACAAGGATGAACTTACACTATTTGTCTCTGACGCAAATATTCACAGGAGGTCCTTGCAAGGATGGGCTCAGCTCACTTCAGCCTGTCAATGGAGTTACAAGAACAGGGGTTGCAAGAACAACTGGGCTGTGATGATGATAGGAACTGGCAGGTTGCCTTTTGCTCAGGTCTTTTGATACTTGCTGGACCAGATCCAGAGACAATTCTTACTCAATTTCCAGCTCAGAGAACTCATCCACAGACTAAGGGTAGGTATGTTCATCTAGTTGTTGCTTTGCTAGTGGAAGAGTCTCTTGCTGTCATTGACCTCACTGAAAGTCATTGTGTTGGTGGGACCAGAGGGATGAACTCCTGTAAGCATTCCTTAACTGGCAGACCTTGAAACCAGCTGAACTAAAAAGCTTCTTGTGGAAAAAGTTAAAAGTGACTGGGTTTGTTCCATCTGAAGTGGGCTGGGGTCTGTTCACACTGGCATTTGACCTGGCAAACTGGTGAGAGATGGTGAGAGATGGATGAATAACATCTTGCCCCAGAAATGTATGAAGCTGCTCGAGGCAGAGTGTTGGCTAGAGGGAGGCATATGATTAAGCATGATATTGAGGCTGAATAGAAGTGATGGATCCAGCTTCTGGTTGCACAGAAGCACTGAAGAAAGAGGGAATTCTCTGTAAGGGTTCCTTTGAGGGTTATTATTCCTTGGTGGTAAGGCTGCAGGACATCTCAGTGAAAGACTGGCCTCTCTGCAGAGACCTTGTGCCTCTGCAGTGACGGCTTTCCCAGAGCTGATGCCCATTTTCCCCCAATAGTTTCCTTTCAGAGCCGGATGTTGGCCTGAAAGGTTGCCTGGCAGCCAAGTGCCCTTGGTCCTTCCTGGGTCATGGGACCATAGGGTGATTTGGGTTGGAAGGGACCTCAGGAGGGCTCTATCCAACCTTCTGCTCCACACAAGTTCAGCTATGGGATCAGAACAGCTTGCATAGAACTGAATACGGTCTGTTGGATATTTGTCTGCATTATGCAGGAATTGCTGCTCCTCTGTATTGGCCTTTGACACCTTGGGTGGCCAGATCCAGAGTGGGCTGATCATCAAACCAAGTTCCCCCAACTTCATGTTATTTCTCCTGAAGCAGGATTTGTTTTATCTTCTCCACCTCATCCTTTCCTCCAAACCCCCCAAATGCCTCTTTCTCTTTCTCTTGCACTCTTTGTATATGATCAGAATAAGAACTTAGTAAAATTGATGTTTTCTATTGGAATGAAATCTCCAGTATACATGAGGCTTGGTGATGGTCATTTGTCTCTTCGAGATGTGGGAAAGATGATTGTGTGTGCTCAGGCTCAGATACCAAAGAACAACTGCTGACTTAACCACTGATTTCCCCTAAAACGTAGAGGAAAGTAATTTCAGCTGAAGAATTCCTTGCTGAGAGATTTTATAGATACTAAAAGTTTATTTGGATTCAGAGTCTGGTAGGATTAATTCATGGAGGAAAGCCCATGGAAGTCTGTCACAACAAATACATCACTCACAAAGTACAAATTGCTGCTGTTTGTGGGGAAACGACAATGTTTCATTTTTCTTACACTTTATTAATTGCAATGGATTGCAGATGGGACACAAGGCAGGTGGGATATTGTTACCTTCTCTTGTTAGATTTTATCTTGGTATGTCTGGGGAATTGCGGTATGCCATCAGACCTTGGTTCTTATTTGCTCATGCACATCATGGTTGTCTCTGAAACATGGGTTTGAACTTGTTTCATATGAAGATGACTGCTCTGGGTGACCAGTTCATCTCTGATATGGTGCATATGCTGATATGCATGGCTGAATTGTGGGCACATGCAGATCCAGAAACTCAGCATCACCACTATGTCCACACTGCCTTTATCTCTGGACAGTGCTCAAAGACTCTATTTCCTTTAACAGTGTGAGGATAATTTGTTTTGTTGCCCCACAGATCTCAATATCATTAATATTCTGTTGACCTTGGATCACTGACTTTGGATCAGGAAATGCCCATGTGTGATTGTAATGAAAGTCTTAGGAGTTTATTCAGGTTGGGTTCACACAGAAGCATCTTTCATGCCATAACACAGAGCTCCTCCCATACTCTTTCTTGACTGACTACTTGTGTGCTTTCTCCCTCCTCCCCTATTTCCCTTCAGGGAAGCCTTTAAATAAAACCTTTCCCAGACTGTCATTTGCCTCTAGACCACTGTTGGAAACCTGCAGTGACATTGTTCAAACAGCAACTGGGTCACCTGTATCAGTCACTGGCACATTTGGTCTTAGTCTGCTTGCACTGATCCAGGGAGAGAAGAAATCAAACAAATGGAAGCACATGCCATACTGGGGAGCCTGACTTGAGATCCACAGGATTAGGTCTTTTAGCAGTGCTATGTGTAACCTTGACATGCAATCAGCAAAGTAAAATATTCATTATTGCCTGTCAGCTGAAGACAATTTCAATTATTCTGGCATTTCAATGGATGAAGAAGCCCTTTAGGCTGGCTCATGAGATTAGACTTAAAGGCTCTGTAAATTAAGAAAGTTGCAATCACTGTATTATCTGTCAGGCAGCTGTGGAATACACTACAACAGGGAGGGGAAGGAAGACAGGAAAAAAAAGAGACAAATTGCTATATTCAGGTTGTGGTTTTGATATATCAATTTACAGCTTTAACATATGCATTTGTGAAATAATGGTTTTGCATTACTTAAATCATCTTTAACAGCATCAGTGTGAAGTTTCGAACTCCTATAGCTTGAAAGGTCAGTTTGGATTTTGCCTTGCACTTTCTGTGAACGACTAGTTTTGGTTAGAGGAGGAAAAAAATTAAGCATTGCCGGAAGAATGAATCTTTCTGAAAGTTATTCAAATCTTATAATGTATGGCTGCTGCTCATGAAATTCCATTAGAAGAAACATTTGTAATGTCCCCCAGGTTAATTTTTGTAATATGATCTCAGCCACCTTTTGCTAGATATGCACGGATGTGGTAATTATGACCATACATGGCCTTTACTGCTCCTGTTTGACGTGTTAAGGAGAGTAATTTATATCATCATATCTTGTATTTCTAGAGCTTTTATCTCTGAGTTTCCCAAACTGTTTCAACATCCTTACAAACAGCAATGAAGAACCTGTTTGTTTCCCCCAGTTATATGACTCCTCCAGGTCATAAATGCCAAGGGCTGAAAAATGGATAAATTTCAGGCACTATTAATGAAGAACAAGTACAGTTTAGTAGTAGAGTGTGCTTATTCTCATGGGCTAGAACTTTGAGCTATGCCCCTCAGGAGCTCTAGATAGAAAAGAAAGATTTGCCTCAGGCAGGGAGCTGATGACTTGTCACCTGGAGTAGCTGGTGAAAAACAGTGGTTGGGTTGTGGCAAAAAGGACTTCAACAGAGGTGATGAGTGGGAAGTTCTCACTGAATGCTGAGCCATCATTTTCATTATTGCTATCATCCCAGATAGACAGGCTGAGGAAGTGCATTTACCATAGAGCTCCCTACACTCATACTATTTAGACACAAAAATTATTGCAGCCCAATGAGATTATACACTTTTAAGTTGTCTTTGGTAATGTCCACTCTGCATTTTAAGGGTGACTACTCAGCTGTTCACCCTCAACCAGGCTAAGAAATCTTTCATGGCCTGTATCATGCAAAAATGTCAAGGAGGCACTGCATAATCTGAATTTATGAGGGCAGTTGAAGGTATGTTCTTTGAAGATATGTTCTTTTTTGGTGCAGATGCGATTCACATATCCTAAGAGACTCCACTTCTTGCTACTAGAGTGTACTCTCTGGTACACCTGACTCAAGAAGGTGAGTGGTTTTCTCTACAAATAGTATTATGACTGCTCCATAAGGGCTGGTAAATCCTGAATGTTTAGTTTTTCAGGCACTTTTATTCCTGCTCTTTTTTGAAACTCTGAACTGGAAGCAGGACTTCATCTTTCTCTCATATATCTTGCTTGAATCCAGACCCAGGACTAATTCCTGCACAGGATTTACCTTATATTTATATGTTTACAATATAGAGGGAAACATCTTAGATTCCCTCTATAGTCACTAGGAAGAGTGACATAGTCCAGGAATCCATACTTTTTTGTCTGAAATTGGGCAACTCACTTCAGGCAGAGTAATCAAGATTTGGAAGCTCCTGTTTCTCCACAGTAGTTGTAAAAGAATTCTTGACTGTTAGCTCATATAAAAATGTTTGAAGCTAGGTGAGAAAAATACTACCCATTTCCTTGCCTGCAGAATGATTAGAGCCTTCAGCAAAGATCTTGGGTCTTGCCTTGGATGTGTAAAGTAGAAATTACATTGTTGGTAGATCTCATCTGGAACCACTAGAAATGATCACAAAAGCAGTAACCACGATAACAACAGCAACAACAGCCATAGATTTAATGTAAGGATCCATGAAATATAAGATTTCCACTATCATAATCCTTAATAACTTTCACTTATCAACCTAATTTTAATCTCATCAACTTTTATGCAGACTTCATTCACTTCTGTGAAGGTATTTTCAAATGAAAGCAATATAAATATGACTTTGATCTGTAGATCATGTGTTACCAAGATTGACATCTGCTGGGTTTTACTTCCAGGTTGTGACCTGTTGCTAGATTAATAATGTGATCTGAATAACATCTTGGAAGTTAGACTTTGAATGTTGGAATACAAAGGTCCAAATTTCCAAGCATAGCTACTGATTCTCAAAGTCTGTGTTTCTCAATGGCTTGAATTTAGATGACTCCATGAACTTGATTTCTGAGTGCTGAGTGCCCCCTTTCTGAAATCCAGGCTCTGATAAAAAATCTTAGGTCGGCAACACAGAGTCAGACACCCCAAGACTCTCAGAAGTCTTGGTCAAGGATCACTTAATGCACCTAAGACATTGAAGTCTTGCTTACTGCACACTTTTTTTCCTTCCTTCCTTTATTTATTTATTTATTTATTTTTTTCCCAAGTGAGATTTCAACATATCTGTGAAAAGCAGATAATTTTGGAAGTTGAGACCCAATATGTTTTGCTGATGATTCTTTTGAAATATTCAGCATTGCCTGTGTTATTTCTTCCCACCCTCCCCCCCAGATTTGGCTAGCAAAGCTGTAAACACATCCTTAAAAAAAATAAAAACCTCACTAGCAATTTACCCCTCAGTTACGCATCTTTCTGCTTTGGAGAACATTTAGCTAAAATTAGATGACAGCTTTATACCCTTAGAACCAGTGTTATGTTTTTCCTTCATTTCTGATCTACATAATTCAAAACAAGGAAATGTTAGCAGGTAAAACTGCAGGGTAAAACCTTTGGCTGCTAGAAATATTTGCATTTATTAGGCTAACAACTGTAAAGCAGATATGCACATCTTTAGACTTCCTCATTCTTGCCTTATTAAAAAAGATCTTTGAAATTCAAAAGCTTCCATGTAAATCTTGTGGGAGGT
Source organism: Melanerpes formicivorus (assembly GCF_026170545.1). Lineage (NCBI taxonomy): Eukaryota > Metazoa > Chordata > Aves > Piciformes > Picidae > Melanerpes > Melanerpes formicivorus. Next base: position 22,587,858 of record NW_027142355.1, on the reverse strand, counting down.
TTTTTTCCTACCCCTGATGCAGATGATTGTACTTGGGTGGTTAAAAAAAACCCAGACCTGGAACCGAGCACCTCAATACATCACTGCTTCTTAAAATCCAGACCTGGTCTGAATCTAAAATTTGACAATGGCTGAATTGAGGGTCCCCATCATCTCCCTCAGACTCATGGATCTTAGTTTTTTCGCAGTATACAAGCTTGTTAGAGAAAACTGGCTTATCTTGGTCCACTACCTGAAAGGAGGTTGTAATGAGGTTGGGGTCAGTCTCTACTCCCAAGTGGCAAGCAATAAGACAAGAGGAAATGTCCTCAAGTTGTGCCAGAGTAGATTTAGTTTGGATATTACAAAATACTCATTCCCTGATAGGGTTGTCAAGCCCTGAAACAGGCTGCCCAGGGATGTAGTGGAGTTCACCACTGTTAGAGAGATTTAAGATCTGTAGATGTGGGGCTTAGGAACATGGTTTAATGATGCCTAGCACCATTGAGATGATGGTTGGACCTGATATTCTTAAAATCTCATCCAACCAAAACAATTCCATGGTTTTATGGTTTGCTTGGAGGTAGGTAAGTGTTGCCCACTGGTCTTTTTCCAGCTCTGTGAGGTTGTGTGTTTCACAAACAGTGTTTGGCCTGCAGATCCCCTCCACCTGATGTAGGAGGCGTTTACTACTAGGGTACAGACCACCTCATCCACCCCTGCATGCACTGGGAAGCACATTTTCCCAGGTGCAGGCTACCATGGTTGCTCTTGTGATCTGGTGACATCCATTGCCTTGGGAAACAGGACATCTGCTTCAGCACATATTTGCATCATACCATGACACCTTCTTCAGAAGGGTGCCCATTAGAAAGTTTTGTAGACTACCAGATCTGCAAAGGTGACTTATCCATGGCTATTTCATCATATGAGGAGCTCAGATACATAAGCATGTCAGTGATGAAAAGCAGTTTACTTTTTATTAGCTGTGGAACTAGGGCAAATGGCAGCTCAAACTTCAACACAAAAAGAATTACATTTTCATGTCTTCATTGAGATTTTTCCATGTTGTGTACATCTATATCACAAAAGATCATTGCAAATGCTTAATCAGTAATGTTAACTAATAAAGTTTCCCTTGTGGCCTTTCCAAGAAGGTATCAATTGATAACACAGAATTAAACAAAACACAAAGAATGCTTCCCCTCCTATTTACAGAAGAAAATGACTCACAAGGGACATTTTCTTGTCTTTTCACAATATGAGGGTAATGCCCTTCATAGCAAACAACTGAAGTTTGAGCCTGGACTTTTATAGACCTTGTGTTGATATATTTTCTCATGGGAAATGCTGGACTAGTCCAGACAAGCATCTGTGATTTCTAAGTGGACTCAGGAAAGGCTGAGGAATTTCAAAAGGACACCCTAACTGAGTTTTAATGCTTCATGAGATAACACCAAGTGGCAGTTTTCAAATGACTTGTTAAAAATTGTTCTTATTTTGAAGACAGAGAGCTCATTCCAGAATTTGACAATAGATGAGCAGCTAACTTTACTAATCCAACTTAGGGCTTCTTTTTCCCTACTTCTTTCTTTTACTTGGATTGGTTTTACTGAACCAGCTAAATTGCAGGAGCTTACTTCAATATGGCTAATGCTTTAAAGCAGTGTTTGAATTTTATACTAATTAGGGCCAATCTACTGTAATTTATTTTTTTTATAGTATGAAGACTAGTGCCCATAGTAACTCACTGAAATTCAAAATAAGAGCAAGATAAAACAATTAAAGTGGAGGAATATTTGATTAAGTAGCTCATTGATTTATAGTGGAGTAAATGGAAATTGATGGGACAGAGAATTTTTTTTTAATGTAACAATATTTTGTGTTCATTAACAGAATCTTTTGGCTCTTTGTGCTTTTGTGATTAAAAACCAAAATAGTTTAGGGATAGTAATTCTGGAATTTATTACTCTTGTTTGGTTTTTTTTTAATTATTATTATTTTTTTTCTCCTTTTTTTCTGCTTCTTGTGGTAAAATATTAAGGCCTCACTGAAAACTCACATGGAGCAAATATATTGCTAACCAACCAGTGGCCGTTTGACATCATTTAAACAGCATTAATCCTGACAGATACACAGGGTGAGAAAACAGACAGAGTTTTGTTTTGGTGACAGGGATTAAACCTCTCCTCAGGGAGGCTTCCACACTGAAGCAGAAGCTCATTGGGAGGGATTCTCATCCACTGGAGGCATCAGTGATTGCTGTGGCCAGAGGCTGGGAAAATCCATCATGCAGCAGGGAGGAAAAGGGAATGAGTTCGCTTTATAAGGCACCATCAGAATGGGGAGCATCTCCAAAATTGCTGAATCCCAGTCATCAGACTGCAAATGTCATGCAGTGATCACATATGCTAGCAGGGATGGGGAGAGGAAGGGGGTTATTCCCCCTCTCTCCACTCCTTGAATGATGCTTTCCACTCTTTTAGAAATATATTTGCCCTCCATGCTTGCAATTGAGAGCAGGAAAGTGAAAAGCTCCAAAGCAAAAAAAATTAATTAGGTGACGTTATGAAATTCAAGATAAAACACATGATTTCACCAAGAGCTAGCTTCTAACAAAAGTTTGTAATGAAAATTTCTGCCTTTTTATTCAACACCATGCTTTGCTTTGCCATCTCATCTAGAAGTAGTCTTATATGAGATTGGTTTGGTTCAATTAGTCTGGATGTTTTTTCTCATTTTGTATATCTATATGAATCTTTCTTTTTTTCCCCACCACATCTGTAGCTTATATAAATGTAAAGGAACACTTCTCCTATGAAGAAAGGTTGAGTGTTGGAGTTGTTCTACCTAGAGAAGACAAGGCTCTGGGGAGACTTCATTGTGAACTTACAATAATTAAAGAGCAAGATGGAGAGAGTCTTTTTTACAGGGGCTGTTGTGACAGGACAAGGGGTGATAGTTTTAAACTAAGAGAGGGCAGAATTAGACTTGATATAAGGAAGAATTTTTTACCATGAGGGTGATGAAACACTGGTACAGGTTGCTCAGAGAGGTGGCAGATGCCCCAACCCATTTAAGCTCAGGTTGTTTGGGGCTTGAACAACATGATCTGACTGAAAATGTTCAGTGCAGAGGGGCTGGAGTAGATGAGGCTGAAAGGTTCCTTCCAATCCCAAATTTTGTGTAATTCTATGAAAAGCAGATGTTAAGAGACTTGCCAGAGGACACAGAAAATCAGTGGCAGAATGAGTATGACAGCCACAGAGAGGTGAGCACAGATCTGCAAACCATAGGTAAATACATACCCTTTATAGATACTGAAGATATGTTTGCCTCAGGCTTCCTTGTAGCTGTTTCATGTGGCTCAAAAAAACCTGGAGCAGAGGTGAAAAATCAGATTCAGTCTCCTGTAAATGTTTGAAAAAGGGAGGATTTAACCAATAACTGAAACACAGGAACTTTTTTCACTCTCAGACTCACAATGATACTGCATAGACTCCTGTGAAGGATGATTCCTAAAGGATAACAAGTTCAGGGATAGTATCCTGCAGCTTATTACACTTGTGAGGTAAAAATAGGCCCAGAGGAAAAAAGATAAATAATCTACCTGATTAATGAACATAAGCCTGTGAGAGGGTTTTAGCAGTTTGTTTAAAGATACACTTTCCAAGAAAGGAGGTGGTAAAAGAAGAAACCTAAGGCAAAGTTATTCTCCTGAACCAGATAGAGCAGCCGATGAAATCAGCTCATTTTTTTCCCTCAGCGTTCATTCCGCTGCCAAGCATCCTCACCATGGAGTTGGGAGAGTCATGGGCCATCTGTTCAGCTTTTCAGAGACTTGCTTTTCAATAGCAGAGCCCTTTTTTTTTGTGCAATTTCTTCCCAGAGTTACCTTTTTGCAGGGACATCTGCTTGAAGGTCAGCTCAAATAAAAGTATTGTCTCTCAAAAGATAGGCTAACCCATGCCAGGAGTGGGGCTGAGTAGAAAGAGAGACACAGAGGGAAGACACATTTTTCACTCATTTGATTTGGTTTGTACCCGACCAGTCCCCTCCCTTTTTTCCTCAGGGCATGTTTCAGAGCTTTGACATCCAAAGGAACTTTAATGTACCCCTTACTTTCACTACTGCTCACCCCAGGGATTCAGAAATCACAAGCCAAGCTCTTCAAAATTACAAGGTTGGGTTGAAAGCCATGAAACTGCTGTAAAAATTAATTTTCAAGGATATATCTCTTTGTCTTCTGTCTTGAGAGACTTACATTTGCATCTTGTGCATTTCAGGATTTCTCTGCAGCAAAAGAAGGTTAAAACATGCATACTTTTTTTAGTAAGGTGTGAGATAGTCCTATAGGAAGGAGAGACAAAACCTTATGGGAAATACTGTTACTACAAGTCAGGTTTTGCTCAGCATGGGGAAAGAAATGACTGTAGGGCCCAGTCTTGGAAGACGCTGAGGATACCCTGCTTCCCACAGAATGAGAATCTTCATTCACAATGTTCTTCAAGCAGGAGAGGATTTGATCTAGAACTTGAAATAACCCAAAATCTGCAGTTCCCATGCTTTGCCAGCCAACATAGGACTGATTTTAAGTCAGAGCTACCTGGAAAATTGGTCATCATTCCTGCAGAGAGACAGGTACCTCAACAGAGTGTTCCCAGCATTGTTAGACATCACCAGTGGCAGCTGATGGCTTGTTGCCCTCTCCAAGTGTTTGTTTCTTTCCAACAATCACAGAGGAAACTTTGAAAACTACTGAAATGTAGGCTTTTACCTTAGTGTAGCTAAAATTAAGTATCTTTAGTCTAATGCAGTGGAGTCAACATGGGTGTAGTGTTCTCTCAGGACACAATGACTGCCTGGTCCTTATGGCTCTGTGTCTATGTTGATCTTTCATTAAAAAGTCATGGGTGCTAGTGGCAGATGTTTCCTGGGAACTGGGGAAAGAGCAGCTTTCAGTAGGGTTGTTGGAAACCATTGGATGCAAAGTGTGGAGAAATGCAGTAACAGCAGGGACTTGTTCAGGTCAGAAATGATTTTTTTTTTTAATTAATGAGGCTAAAAAAGAACTTATGGATCAATCATGCTAACCATAATGCTGCCTACACAGGCAAGCGCACACACATATACCCCTCACTACACATTTATGTAGTTGAAATAAAAATTTATGGTATTATATTACATTACACTCAATACACACATTCACAAACAAAATAATTCAGCCATACTAACATGTCTTTGGTTTAGGACAAACAGAAGATGATAATATTGAAACCTTGCTGCACCAGGGGAATGATAATTCCCTTCTGTAGTCATGGTTGGGAAAAGATTACTATGCTGGTAGCAAGTTTCCAGCCTTCAGCTCCCCAGCCAAGGCATAAGGGGATCTGGAAGCTGGGTGTGGAATTATTGCTACCCAGCTGAGGGAAAGGGATATGTGGAGGCGAGCTTTCAGAGCAGCCTTGAAGTGCTTAATCCTGCACAAGCAGCTGGAGAGCAATGGTGGTTATCATTGATGGAGTTTACCTAGGGGGCCCTACAGCATGAATTGAACCTCAATGAGAAGGAAGGCTGGGGGTTTTAGGAATGGAGAGGAAGCCACTAGGGCAGCTGAGGCAGGAATAAGAAACCCTGTGGCAGAGGCAGAGGGCAGCCAGATAAAACTGTTGAATCTGATGAGCAGATTTGAAGTGCTGCTTTGGTGGTTGCGGTGTTTGTGCACTGAATTTGGCACCACTCTGAGCTATTGCTGAGGTCTGACTCATCCATGCTGTTTCAGCAAATGGACAAACATGTCTTGAAGTCCAAATGTCTCTGCAGAAGGAAAAGATAAGGTGATGGTGGTGAGGAAAAGCTCAAGAGCACAACCAATGGAGACACAGACCAGGATGTGCCACAGCTCCCACCTTGGGATCAGCTCTTCCTAAGCATAGTATTGAACAACACCTGGGCTAATTATTACTGCTTCAGACCAAAAGACAAAGGTCAGAGGGGTTTTTTAGGGCCTCTCAGTTTTCCACATCTCATAATCACAGTTTATCTTGGTTTACAAAGGGTGGACTATAATCCAAGCAAGAACAACTGCTTGCAGCAGCAACAGGTACATGGTATGCCTTGGAGAGTTATGCCAGCTGAGCTGGTGGCTTGACATCACATGGCTCTGCTGTCTCAAGGTTCTTCAGAGCCTGAAGCAGTGAGGAGCAAGGCTGGAAGTTACCTGGATGGGAGGCCAGTGGTGACTAAGAACTAGTTGCTGAATCTGTCAGGGACCTTTTGTCCTGTAAGACACTATCAGAAAACAGATGGAACTAAATAGCTGTGGTCTTCACTTATTGTGCAGATGCTCTACAGATAACTCTGCTTTCTTCCAGCCTCATTGGCAGGTTAAAATAAACTGAAATCCTGAAGCTCATCTCTAGAATAGATGTACCTATGCTCTGGTCATCTTGCTATGATAATACAGGAATAGCAGGTAAAAATTTCCCCTGATAGCACAGTTTAAGGCAGTGTTGACCCAGTGCCTTGGAAAAGGTTTCCTTCTGAAATCCTCCCTGGTTTTACTGGGCGAGGCTTCTGCTTTCCAGCTGTCCTGGGTTAACACCAGCCCTGCCTTTCTGCAAACCTAGTTGTGTACGTGACACCTGCCAGTGCAGATCCTGTTGTTTGTGTGCACAACTGACAGCAGGCTTGTGTTAAAAAGGTGTGGGTTTTGTAAATTTTGTGTTGCTAGTGAGGTGATTTTGCTTCAAGTTCTAAGGTACCCCTGACTCTTCCTTGAGAGATAGAGTAATTTATTTTTTTCCCAAGTCCTGTTCTGAACTACTGCTCTACAGCAGCACTGTGCACTGTATCTCAAAAAATCAGTATTAAATGTGTTATTTTTCCAGCTTGGTGATTGTAGAGAGGAAAGTTAGAAGGTGGAAAGACAGAAAGAAAGAAGAAAAAGAGCAGATAATAGAGGAAGGTAGGGAAAGGTGGTTGCAGGCATCAATCTCACTGATAAGAAAGCATGAGTTTTGCTTGGGGTCATGATGCTTGAACACGGGGAATCTGTGGCCTTTCCACTATTGAATTATAATGTCTCATCTTGACAGTGTTGCAGTCTGCAAACTGCACTGGTGTGATGTGGACAAGTAACAAAGCCAAAAGATGAAAATGTTCTTCTAGCAAACACTGTCTTGGGAGTGGCCTCATAGGACCTGAATCTCCACAGACCAGTGCTTTCTGTTGGCTTTAAACACTCACTCCCTTTTGCAAACAGCAGCTGTGCACAACATAGTTGCCACTTCCAGACCAGATATACCCTCTTTGCTAGATGTCCCTGTTCAGCAAAATAGAGGTCAGGATTTTTTCCCCAAAATATACCGTGATTTTCTTAAGTGGCTGGAAGAAAATTCCATGGTCTCAGTAAAAGGATTGTGGAGTACTACAATTCCCTCAATACTGGAGAGAAAAGGGAATGCGAAAGGAGGAGGGAAAGTAATTCATTGTTTCATGGTGGAGTGATGTCCTCAGGAAAAGAATTAGCTCAGGAGTGGCTGTGGATATTCAAAGGACAGGGTAAAGACTATAGTGTCCTTTACATGTTATGGGCTAACCCTTCTTGAGGGTTGGAGACAGGCATTTTTGACACAGATGTCTCTTTGAATAGGTCCTACCTCAGCACTCAGCACAGTTATCACACATATCCCTGTTCCTACTGCCTCTCACTCTTCAGTGGAATGATCTGTGGGGAGCCCCTGACCCCTCCATATCCTACATGTGTCTCCTGAATTTCAAATTCCTGACTATTCTGGGATACAAGGGGACAGGAGGCAACAGAAGCAAATAGGGAGTTTTGGGATCTGCTCCTCAAAGAATCACAGAATCACAGAATTGTTAGGGTTGGAAGGGACCTCAAGGATCATCTAGTTACAACCCCTCTGCCATGGGCAGGGACACCTCACACTAGATCAGGTTGCTCAGAGCCACATCCAGCCTGGTCTTAAAAACCTCCAGGGATGTGGCTTCTACCACCTCCTTGGGCAAAGCTTCCATGACAATTTCTTCTAACTCTAGGAATTTGAACATTTCTCCCATGGATTCTAAAGAAGATCTAGGGACACCAGCCAAGATGATAACCTTCCTCTGGTCACAAGAATCCCATTCCTGAAGTTCCCAATGAACAAATCATTGTACTTTGATGCAAGAAATATAATATTCCTGTAGATGCAGTACTTCTACTGTGCTTTGAATCACAGAATCATAGAGTGGTTTGGGTTTGAAGTGACCTCCAAAGGTCCACCTATGAATATAGACCAGAGCCCTCTCAGCACCATAGGAATCTTTGGAGTGCAGTCCCTGTTCCAACATGTATTCTACTTTCCCATGTTTTGATGACTTCAGACTCCCAGTGGGCTCTGACAAATATCCACCAGGGAATAACTTAGTTACCAGTTTCTCATAGTACAGACAAATGCCACTGGTGTTGCCTCAGGACATGGTGGCTTGATTGGCCAAGCTGACAGCCCATGGCTTGGATGGGAGCACATTGCATTGGGTTAGGAACTGGCTGGAGGGCTAAGCCCAGAGAGTGGTGGTGAATGGTGCCACATCCAGCTGGCAGCCAGTCACTAGTGGTGTGCCCCAAGGATCAGTGCTGGGCCCTGTGCTCTTTAACATCTTTATTGATGATCTGGATGAGGTCATTGAGTCCATCATCAGTAAATTTGCTGATGACACCAAGCTGGGGCCAGGAGTTGATCTGCTGGAGGGTAGAGAGGCTTTGCAGAGGGACCTCGACAGGCTGGACGGATGGGCAGAATCCAACGGCATGAGATTGAACACATCCAAGTGCCGGGTTCTGCACATTGGCCACAACAACCCCATGCAGTGCTACAGGCTGGGGTCAGAGTGGCTGGAGAGCAGCCAGGTAGAGAGGGACCTGGGGATACTGGTCGATGGTAGGCTGAATATGAGCCTGCAGTGTGCCCAGGCAGCCAAGAGGGCCAATGGCATCCTGGCCTGCATTAAGAACAGTGTGGCCAGCAAGAGCAGGGAGGTCATTCTGCCCCTGTACACTGCACTGGTTAGGCCACACCTCGAGTACTGTGTCCAGTTCTGGGCCCCTCAGTTTAGGAAGGAGGTTGACTTGCTGGAACGTGTCCAGAGAAGGGCAATGAAGTTGGTGAGGGGTTTGGAACACAAGCCCTATGAGGAGAGACTGAGGGAGCTGGGGTTGCTTAGACTGGAGAAGAGAAGACTCAGGGGTGACCTTATCACTCTCTACAACTACCTGAAGGGAGGTTGTAGACAGGCAGATGATGGTCTCTTCTCCCAGGCAGCCAGTACCAGAACAAGAGGACATAGTCTCAGGCTGTGCCAGGGGAGGTTCAGGTTGGATGTTAGGAAGAAGTTCTATACAGAGAGTGTGATTGCCCATTGGAATGGGCTGCTTGGGGAGGTGGTGGAGTTGCCGTCATTGGAGGTGTTCAGGAGGAGACTTGATGGGGTGCTTGGTGCCATGGTTTAGATTTTTAGGTGGGTTGGATTGGTTGATGGGTTGGACGCAATGATCTTGAAGGTCTCTTCCAACCAGGTTTTGGAGAGAGAGACACATGGTCCCTGTGACTTTGCCAAAGGTAGCACATACTGAAGGATAGAATAAAAGCTGATAGGTCCATGGCATAGCCCTCTCTCTTTTCTCTGTGCCTAGAATAGTTCTGAGTCCCTTCCTCTGAATCACATTTCCCCTGTCATGGTACACACCCTGGTATGTGTTCTCAACTCACTTTCTTTCCAGTAGTACATTTGGGAATTGGATTAGGCCTTTTAGAAATCCCATATGATGTGTTAGCATCATGCAAGAATATTTCAAAACCAAGTAAGAAAATCACATGAGAATTATTTCATTTTTCAGTCTGACCTACAAAAGACAGGTCCACATGTGAGCAGTTCTATCTTTTGACCAATGAAGTCTCACTGAACAGCTTAAGAGTGTTTGAGCCTAGGGACTACACTGTTTTGCAAGAGTAACCCTTGTGAAAGAGACAAGGAAGATCTCAGTAAGCCTCTGATCTCACAGGGTGATTAGCCACCAGAGGAAAGTCTCTGCTTCTCAGATTCCCTGGGGTGTAGTTCTGGAGCTGGATGCACACTTCTGGCTGGATATCCACTTCTCACAGGCACTATCAACAACCCTGAAGGACAGATTATCTTTCCTGGCAAAAGACACAGGGAGGAGAGTAGAAAAGGATGATTCCCTCTGGAATTACATGACTGCCTAAATAGTCCTTTGGGGATTAGTGAGCTCAAGGCCAAGACAGAGTTATCCTCCTTCAGGAAGTCTAGGCCAAGCTGGTGGGCAGAGAGGACTGGGTGAGAGAGCTGCAACTCTTTCCATGGTGGTATTCAAGCTGCAGGCCTGAAAGGATGAGGTTTTTTATGTCCTTTCATTTTACCTCTCCTTTTCGTTGGTGATAGCAACCACATTAGAGTTAGCCGAGTTTTCAAATGATGCATCAAGGGGTACCATGGCTGAGCTTTAACTTCTACAGAAATCTGCTGGGCTGCATATGCTCCCATTCTGGGGGCGGGGGTGGGGTGGGGGGATGGGGCAGGAATTCAGACCTCTCACTCACCCAGTGCTTCAGCTTTGTGGGCAAAATTTAGCTCTGAAGTCAACAGTTTCAGAACCACTTCTTTGGTTGTTTGAGTTCATAGAGCACATCTGATTTACACTAATGCAGAGAATCTGGCATCTCACTCCTGCTGGAGTAAATGGCATTAGCATGAGTCTGAATTTGGCCTTTTGACTTTCAAGAACTGGCCACAAGATGAGGGATCTTTGTCATATATAAGACTGATGCTGTATGAGTCCAAGCAGGTTTGTCATCTGTTTGCAAAGTGAAAATAAGCCTACAGTTGTTGACAGTAAATGAAGTAATATTTACATAATAGAGTCATACCTGTTTCCTGGTAAAGAGATCAATGCATATTTCTTTTTATAATAACACATCCATGCTGTATATCTTCACAGAGACAATAATATTTGAAGTGAAATATTCACTCAGCTATAGAATTACTTCTATTGTTTTCCATCTGCTTTTTGTTCCCTAATTTTTTATTACTAGTGGCCAATAGTAAAAAATATTCCAGAAGGAGGCAAACCATCCCCTTGTTTCAGGTTCTTTCAAAGATATCTTAGTTATTAAAATTACTGTCACTAAGACTGGTGCTCAGGTTTTGTTCTCAAAACCAGGGCCCCATTGCTCTGGGTGGTGGATGCACTTGTGATATAAAGAATTGCCTGTCCACTAGAGTCTACAGTTGGAAAAAAACACAACAAAGACACAGCCACCACATGGCAAATTGGGAGCCAAACTGCCACAAAGTGCCCTGCACCTTTCCCACCTTCATCCTAGCTGCTCACTTCTGCACTCACTTTTACAGCCAGGCTAGTTATTGTAGAGTGAGTGGTAAGCAGAGGGGATGGGGTCATCTCTGGCATATTCCATATAATAAAAAATCTGTGTCATAATGGTGTGAGGGACCATGCTTAGTGGCTTTTTTTCAGTTAACTCTAGCACAAGATATGTTCTACTGTAACTTCACAATGGACTAAGAATATGGCATGGGTTGGAGGAATCATTCTCTGGCATCACTTCTTTATTTCCACAGATTGTCTCTGCCTAGACTTCAAGATGCTAGAGAGCAGATGAGATGATACCCACTTCAGTTTCTCTTAGCTGTCTTTTCCTCTGACTGACAAAAAAGGTTTATCATTCTTTTCTACTATATGGTTCCTAAATTGCTTTATACAAATTAAGAACAATAAATAAATACTGAGGTGCCTCCACTGTTAATACACTTGTGTGGCCTACCTTGTGTAAATACTGAAGATAGCAATCAAGACTTAATAATTATTCCCTCATCTTTCCACCTCCATAGCCCTCTATGAACACAGAGCTTCTAAAGAAAACCCTAAGGAGAACCCTACAGCTGGTTTTTGCCCTGCAAGACAATATCAAAATAACAAACTCTTAATTCAAGCAAGTTGTCATCTCTCCAGCTGCCCCTGGTGTAGAACAATGCTCTGAGTCAGCTGGATACTGTGTCCATCTCCTGAAGGGCAGCTGTCTTCCTTGCTGCCTCTTACTCAGGGTGTCATGGAAACAGTGAACAGCAGAGTCATATCCTTAGCATGGAACAGCACTGTTGCTTTTCACATCTGTATGCGCTTATTTGTTATATTTGTTCTTAAAACCAAGAATTATTTGACCCAGTGCAAAAAAGTTTTCTGCTGCCCTTGCATATCCAGTCTGATTGGCACTAGAATAGGAAGCAAAGGAAGGTTTCTTGGTAGGAACAGAAATAGGAAAGGAGAATTTCCTGGTAGGTCATGCTGCTCTGGCAGGGGAGTTGGACTAGATGATCTTTTGAGGTCCCTTCCAAACCCTAACATTCTGTGATTCTGTGATGCTGAAGGAGAAAAACGGTTTCCAATTCCTCCCAATAAACTGGTTCACATGCCTTGAGATGGCAATAAGGGCACAGCAACTGCTGCATTAGCAAGGTCTAACCATTCTGCGATGAACAGTGGGCAAGTTAGCTTAGCAATCTGGGTCACTGAAATTGGTCTCATAGACACTACAGGCATCCTATTGATCAGCCCAAAGGTGCTGAGGGAATATCTCTCAGGTTATATCATTTGTCATCACTTTACTGACAGATTAGTCTACCTGGCTCACCTGACCATGAAGAAGAGGCAATGTGATGAAAGAAGGAATGGCTTCAGGTTATGTGGATGCTATGCAACCCAAGCTTGAAAGGTGAGCCAGTATCATCTCTCTTTGAGACATCTCTAGTTATTCCTTTCAAAATTTCATGACCCTATTGAGTTTTGTAGTAGAAAATCTGTCATGCAAATGGGACCTGCAAACCACAGAAGGTTGCATATTTGAAGAGACAGAGTTAACTAGGTCATTAAGGGAGTGGAGCATCTTCCTTATGTGGAGAGACTGAGTGAGCTGTGTCTCTCAGCCTGGAGAGTAGGAAACTAAGAGGTGACCTCATTAATTTTTATAAATATGTAAAGGGTAAGTGCCAAGAGGATGCCAGGATCTTCTTGGTGATACCCAATGACAGGACAAGGGGCAATGGGTGGAAGTCAAGGCATAGGAAGTTCCATAGAAACATGAGGAATTATTTTTCTTTGCAAGGGTGATGGAACACTGGAACAGGCTGCCCAGTGGGGCAAGACCCCTTTGGATGGGTTCCTGTGTGATCTGGTATAGGTGCTTGGCAGGGGGGTTGGCCTGGATGATCTTTCCAGGTTCCTTCCAGCCCCTAACATTCTGTGATTCTGTGATCTTGTGATTTACTAAGTCCTGACCCAGAGATACTGGAGATAATAGCTTCAGATGCCCTAATGTGGCCATTTCATTTTACATTGGGCTGTAAAATTCATAGACTCATAGAATACATCAAGTTGGAATTGACCCTAGGTCATCTTGTCCAACCACCCATGCACTGAGCAGGGACTTCTTTAACTAGATCAGGTTGCGCAAGGCCCCATCTAGTCGGACTTTGAGTGTCTCTGGGGATGGAGCCTCCACCACCTCCCTGGGCAACTTGTTACCATATTTTACTACCCTCATTGTAAAGAACTTCCTCCTAATGTCCAACCTAAATCTACCCTTCTTTAGTTTAAAACCATCACACTTCATCCTAACACTACAAGCCCTTCTAAATAGTCCTTCGAAGACCAGCTTTCTTGTAGGTCCCCTTCAGATACTGAAATGCTGCTACAAGATCTCGCTGGCACCTTCTCTTCTCCATAAAAAATAAGAGACCTTCTTCTGAGTGATGAGAATACTCAGCAGCAGTTCTGATTTCATACTTACATCTCTGCTCTCTACCACTTCCCCTCCTACATCCCTCCCCATGTTTGGCCCCGGGGGATGAAACACACCATATCTAGTCCAAGTCTACTCCAATTACCATGCAGCTGAAGGAGTCAGTTAGGAGTTGCCTTCTTTCCTCCTACTTTTCTATGGGTTAAATCTCAGAATCTCTCTTCATCCTTTTCGTTCCTCTGGCAGGCCCTATAGGACAAGCTATAAGCAAAACCCTAAGGAGGTGAAAAGCTGAGCCACTTCATCACATGAAGTGTAACACACTTCAGATACTTTGAAAAACTGTTTGGCTCTTGAGTGGGTTTGCACAAAGGCTTAACAAATACTTCAGAGTCTGTCTCAGCTCCTAGGTGTTTACAGGGTGGACAGGGAAGAGAAGGAATTTTCTTCCTTTTATTTTTTTTTTTCATTATGAGAAATGGAATACAGAGAAGTGAAGGGACCCTTCTTAAGTTACATCCCTGTCTAAATCTTTATCCCTCAGCCAGGAAATAAGCATCTGAATATCCTGCATTTATATCGATATGTGAGGTATCATTGGATCAGACATACTTGGTGTGCTTCTACAGCACCTAACACAATAGGGCTTATATCTGAATAAATATTGATAATAACACTGCAAGGAATCCTCAGTGATGATATCGAGGTTAATGTGGATTATTTTTCAGCTCTTGACTCTGTAATGTTTCATCACATTCATTCATCTCAATTTGACTTCAGTTAATTTCTGTTGTGGGGAAGGTTCATTCATGGATAGGGTTCCCTTTGGGTTTAAGGCATTTAGGAGCTTACTTCTCATTGCACCTTGGTGAGCTCTGTGTGCTCTATCATTCTAGATGTTCTTATTAACTTCCATGGTGAATCACGCACATCAGATAAATTCTGTATATGATGGAAACGATCTTCCTGCACAGAAGTGCTTCTCTGTTTTGTTTTGGTATTGACTTGGTATTGGTTTTTAATGGTTCATTTGTTCTGTTGTTAGTCATGATACTAGCAGGGAATAAAGCATGTCAGGTGTCAAGTAGGTGCTTTTTAAGGAAGTGTAACTTTCCAGTAATTTCCCTGAGTTTTTCCTATACAGCATCCTTCTTCTGGAATTCAACCACACTGTTTAAACTCAGTATGTACACAAAGGTTTTAACAGACTGGTCCAAATCATGCTTTATCTTTTTCATTTTTCATTTTATTTTGCGAAGCAGAAAGAGAAGGGAAAGAGACTGCAGCAGGGTCCCTGGGCTACTCTGCCAACTCTTGTTTTTAATTTCTTTGCATTTACAAAGCAAAAGATCAGAGTGAGTGTTGGCTTTGGTCACCAGCTGGAACTCTTAGCAGTGATGAGTACTATCAACAGTAAAATGATGCCACCCAGAATTGAAGAGGGAACATCTGTGGCTGCTGAAGTATTTCCATTCAGCCAGTAGAGATTTGTAGATGTGGGTGTGAGGGCCCTTTTCTTATCAAAGAATTTCCTTGTAATGGATTTTGGGATGGGTAATAATAGGCAGTATGGGTGAATGCAGTTCACTTTTATTTTTTTAAAGTGCATGTCTCCTAGTGGGTGATTCATCAGCTGCTGTTACAGAAACTATGTTGGGAAGCTTGCAGCTGTGGGCTCAGACTGCAGTTTCTGTGTCGTTGCTAGGGATTCTGCATTAAATATCCCAATTCTCTGCACTTAAAACTAGGAAAAATTGACATTCTGACTTCCCATAAGAGAATGGAATATGTGATTCGCAGCCATTCTTCTGCAACATTAAACAGGCCCTGTTTACAGGGAAAAGAGCCAAGGTGGTAGAGCCAAAGAGGTATGTTCAGAAAGCCAAATGGTGATGTCATTTGGGGCAAAACAGTAACGGCAAGCCACTTAACTGGATGAGATGCCTTGTAGTAGGAGCAAATCTCAGTTAAAAGAATTAAAAGTTAAAGTATTAGTGTTTCTTGGCTATGCCATTGACTGCCTTGGTTTTACTATGCCTTGTTTATGGAGTAGGAAAACTGAGGCCATCAACTGTAGTGGTGTCAGGCAGCTGAGCCCTGCAGATCTGCTGTAAGACTCGGGGGTAGGAAGTTCATCATTCGCATACTGGGCTTTAGATCTTTAAACAGTTTCTGTCTGTTACATTAAGCTAGTTTGGGAGCTTCTTTCCATGGGAGTGTGATGGTTTCTCCTTGCAATGTTAATATGTGAGTTATGTCTTGGACTGCCATGATGCCATTTGCTATATGTGTGTAAGGGCTTGCTTCTGATCCTGGGCATTTGCAACTCACATGAAAAAGGCGAGAAGTGTGATTGGCTTTTTACAGATAGACTAAGGGAAATGACAAGGGATTACCTTGGGGGAACTCAGGAAAACAGCATGTTCCTCAGATGGGAGGGAAACACAACTTTCCATAGCAGGTCTCTGTCTTAACTGGGAGATGGTCCACCTGGCTTAATGTGAATCCTCTTTTACACACAGGTGGCACAAATAATTTTGCAAGCTGAATAAAAGTTGAACAAATACATTTCTGTCTCTTCTGTTAGTGGCAATGCTGAAGCTGAGAGCGTAAAAGTTTTCACAAAATGTAGTGATACTCTCTGAGGACATGGGCAAGAGAAATGTAAAGGCTGGTCTTCATCCAGTCATTGCAAGGGACTTGAAAGAAGGATACCTTCTTGGCCTTCAGACTGTCTTCATGAGCATCCTTCTCCTTGCAAAGTGGATCCTGACTATCTGCCTACAGAGATAGGCCTCTGGAATGAGATTTAGAAAGTCTGAGCGCCCTATCTCCATTCTTTATATGGCGTGGAGATCCCTGGGCAAGACAGCAGTGAGGTGTTGCATCCACAGGTACCAAATTGCACACAGCAACTCCCTTCTCAAGCCCAGGGTAAATAGATCATCGCCTAGATCAGTAAACTGCAAAAATGACTGTGGGTTTCCTACTTCCTTGATGTTATCCCTCCTTTCCAAATTAATTCAGGTTTGTGGTTTGAAACAGTATTTACAGTTACAGCACCACTATACATTTTGTTCTGCCCATTTGAGGTGGTCTTTTTTGCAGCTATGATAGAAGATCCTTCTTTCCTCATGTTATTACTTCAGTGTCATCAGAAAAAAAAAGTAGTGAGTATAATTTATAAAATGGTAAAATATCATAATATTGCTCTTAATCCAATCTGCTGGAGCTTAGAAGCATTTTTAAACGCCACGTATTGTCTTACTAGAAACTATGTTCTCCTTGGGCACTGTGTCAAAATTATTAATCTGTGGCACACAGTCTGATAAAGAAGGAAGTTTTTTGGTTTGACCAATAGAAGTTCTCTATTCTAAGTCAGACCTGTCCTTTAGTCTTGGTCTTACAGGGAAAGAGAACAAAGAACAAGCCAGCCAGAGTTTGGGATGGTATAATATTATCAGTGATCTATCTACTGTTTCTTTGCTCAAGTGCTGAGGACTCATACACTTGGGATGTAGGCCTGAGAAGCCAAAACAGATTGTACAGCTCTGTTGGGGAGAGGAAGATGTTAAGATTTCTCACCCACTTCAAAGCTGTAGCTCCAGTATCTAACCCAACATGGATATGTTTCTTCATATGATATCAAAGAGGTTGGCCATTGGTGGTAAGACAGGAGCTGAAAATACAGTGAATGATGTATTCATCAGTGGCGCATGGTTTGTTATTACTCAGAGACTGATTAGGGGTTTCCTCTATGGTTAATCTGAAATAAAACTGTGGGCTTCTTAGCAGGTAGAATAATAAGGTAACAATGAAAGAAAATATTAATTGATAAATGAAAGAGAAGAACACAAAAAAGAAGACAGTGTATGGGCTGGCTGAGGATCACTGAATGCCTCAGGAGCACTCCTATGGGACACTCACAGTGAGAGGTGGAAGGTCTGAGTCTTATCCTAAACTTTCCCAGCTATGGTTTTGGTCCCACTCTTTCATTTATTCAAATTTCAGTTTTCCTTTAATTCATGGTACAAAAAAATGATGAGTGAAGAAATTTAGTAGGTAACAGCAGAACATTTTGAGTAGCACTATGAAGCCATGCTCTCAGTTGGTGGTGAAGACTGTGATTTACACAGTTAGATGATCTGGCTTCCCCCTTTTCTAGTATGTCAGCGTATATCCATCTTTATGCCAGCAACATCCACGTTCCATTTGCAAGCATTTAATAAGTTTAAGGAAGTTCCTGTTTTGATCTTTTGTTATAATCAGTGTTATTACGAATGCAAACAATAACCAGAACAATTGTAGTCATCAATGAAGCTATTGGTGAAGAATACAGGACTTTCCTGCTTAGACACAACTATGAAGGGGACTGTTTACTTAGCTAGGCTGTCCTTTTATAGTCACCAACAGGAAATGTTTGCAATGTTTGTGTAAGAAGGAGACTTCAAATTATCCCACATGATCTCTTCAAAGGGATGTGAGAACAGAATGTATGTTTTAAATAAAATCCCACAGCCTTTTTTTTTTTTTTTTCCTTAAGAGTGAGCACATTTGGTTTTGATGGACTTGCCAACCTGTTTTCCATGTCTTTTTGGCCCTGATTTTTCACGTGGAAGAGTTCTGGATGGAGAAATACTTTTGATTTTTGGTTCATTCTGAGTTGGTTTAAACATTGGTAGACCATATGATAAGCCCAACTTAACTCAAACGATCTCTATTATTGAATGTCCAGACATTTGCCTTACTGAGGACTAACACCCCTTCACAGTTGTAGGTGGGTGGATGAAGTGAGACTATGTGAAGTCAGAAGACACCCATAAATGTATAAAAATAAGCATCATCATTTTGGTCAGCTGAGGAGTGTTGCACAGGGAAATCAATGGACTGTTAACAGACCTACTGGGATGTTTTTTTATAAAGTACAGTTGCAAACATAAATTAGGGCTTAGCTTTGTCTCGGTCTTGTTTCTTGTTATGAAGAATGATACAATAAATAAGCCAATGTTAAAAAAATCTCTCAACCTCTACCTCAGTAAACCTGGGATGTGCACAAAGCAAATATCGAATCTACTTTGATCAATGGGATTTTGTAATTTCAAGCTTCAGAACTACACATGGTTGGCAAAATGAAGGGTACTATAACCTAGATAATGGAAGACATTCATAGAGAAGAGATGGGGAGACCTTATTGTGACTTTCCAGTACTTAAAGGGGGCCTCTAAGAAAGGTGGCGATAGTCTTTTTATCAGGGCCTGTTGAACCAGGATAAGGGATGATAGTTTTAAACCAGGAGAGGGTAGATTTAGACGAGATCTAAAGAAGAAATTTTTTACACTGAGGATGGTGAAACATTAGCACAGGTTGCCCAGGGAGGTGGTAGATGCTCAATTTCTGGGAACATTCCAGGTCAGGTTGTGTGGGGCTCTGAGCAACCGGATTGAGTTGAAAATATCCATACTTGCTGTAGAGGGGTTGGAGTAGATGAGCTTTAAGGGTCGTTTCAAACCCAAACCATACTATGATTCTATAAACACTGGAACTGGATACCCTTTAACAGATCACACACAGGTAAGCAAGGATTTGTCCATGTACATGGTCCCTTGCTGTGAAGTAGTAGTTGTAAGCCAGTTAGTAAAATTTGGGTCTCATTAGGGGTAGGAACTATTTTATCCATGTGTTACACATGGGGGAAGGGAGGCAGAAAGAGAGACTGACATACTCACCCAAGGTTGCACAGGAAGTCTGTGGTAGAACCAGGATATGAATGTAGATTTCCTGAGCCTCCATTTGCTTCTTTAACCATGAGCTCTTCCTTCCTCCTCTCCATTTTGGGAGAAATGAGAAGTTTTCTTTAACATGAGAAGTGTCCTGCAAGGACTTTGTCTACAAGTTCCTTCTTTGCATGTAGAGAAGATACTGTAGGCAAGTGATGTTCTTGCTTATCTCTGCAAGTATTTGCAGGTTTGTACCAGGAGAAACCAGTCACCAATTCAGGTGTCTACATCTTTCTCTTGGCATGGTGTTTTGCTGGTGAAAGAAGGATGCTTTGGGTTTCACGGCTGTGCAGTTTGGTGAATGTGGGCATGTCTGTGAAGACCACAGGCTCTGGGAGGTGTTTTTTAACTTAGCCCACATATGGATATCTATACTTTGGATCTGAGCTATCTGTCTGAGGGCCAGTAAAAGGAAGGTTAAGGTTAAGGCTGGGGACTGTGAAAATGCCTTTTGCTCCCTTGGACCTAAAGTCAGGCATGGGATATGTACAAAATCTTGTAATTTCACAGAAAAACCTGTTACTTGATCAGTGAATTCCTTTCTTCCCATATAAAGCAGAAGGCAAACTTTCTTTCCCAGGTATAGTTGGACAAATATCTTGCAGTCTGGGCAACACAGACTAGAAAACCTTGTGCTGGATTAACATCTTGTGTGTCAATGGATAGAAATGACACTCCAGCATCATCTGATGGAAAACCCCATCTCCTCCACCAAAGTCATGCAGGGAAAAAGGAGCCAGAGACAACATATCAACGGGTCTACACAGTTTTTGTGAGACCAAGACTTAAGGTTATGTTATTCATTGACGTTTTGCCTAACCACATTTCCAAAGGAGAAAGCCTTTTCCTTCAGGATTCCAGGAAGAGTCTTCAACTTCCTCTATCTGTTTGTGTAACCAAACCATTCACCACTTTTAAACTCAGACATGTGAACACATAAGGAATTATGTTGTTGTTGGTATCACCTTTGATTATTATGGACAATCATAAAGTATTTTCTTGTGCAGGCTGAGAGAAAAAGACACCTCCAAGTAAGTTTTTGTGGTTATTTTTGTGGTCAACTTCTGTTCCTATTTTATTGCCCAAACACTAACAGAGGGATCAGAAAGAGCCCACATGCCTTTTAATCTCTAGGCATGTTGGTAACTTTCACCATCTCATGTCTAAATTCTTCCATTCAATAACCCAGATGCTCTTCCTAGAATACTTTTGTGCTGAGTGTGCGATCTGTTCACTCATGGGGAAACCAGAAACTTCCCCATCTCACCACAATATCGGTGCTCCCTATCTACCCCCGTGTGAAACAAATGGGAATGCATCCAGTAACCAACCATAAGGGTTTTCCTTCAGGAGAAACACTGGCTGAAGGAGACTGCAGTATCCCAGCAAAGACCAGTATGAGATGCAATCATCCAACCTAACCCCAGGCAGCAGTATCAGAATGAGGACAACAGGGGTAATGTAATGTGTGCCTTTATTTCATTGATCTACCTTGAATCAGTACTCAGTAAACCCT
The DNA here is from genome assembly GCF_026170545.1 of Melanerpes formicivorus. Lineage (NCBI taxonomy): Eukaryota > Metazoa > Chordata > Aves > Piciformes > Picidae > Melanerpes > Melanerpes formicivorus. The sequence continues at coordinate 22,566,748 of NW_027142355.1, read as the reverse complement.
GATATATTAAGACTATTTCGTTTTTGTTAATGGCAATGTCCTGATACAGTCTCATAAGCTGAGCATAAGATAAGAAAGTGCAAGCAAGGAAGTTGTAGATGTTGCTTGAATAGATTTTGGGGGCGAGAACATCAGACATCCTGTTAAAAATTAATGTCTAGGGCTTTGGCAGCATACTGTGAGCATTACTTCAGTGTTTTCCAGATAGTTATCTGTCTCACAGGCACACCCCATTATTATAATTCTTATTAAGCTAACAAAGATGAACTTGGATACAGGGGAAAAAAATATTTTGGAAAGTGCATCCTTCCTTAGTCAGGCATTTGCCTTCTTTGGGTCAAATGTAGTATTTTTTATTCCTCCTCCTCTTTTTAAAAATTAAATTGAGTTTTAAAAAAATTTCTTAATTTCCTTTCTTTTTTCCCTCAGGAAGATACTAAAATTCCTTCTTGAGTATTTCTATATGTTTAAGATCTTGTTTGAGTCAAAAGTTTAATGTTATGGCAAATTAATATACTTCAGGTCAAATCCTTTTGATTTTGGACTCTTAAAAGTGTGTACATAGAACTAAATTGGGCACCAACAATGATAATTTTTAACTTGTTATTCACAGTATTTCACTCTGTTACATCTCAGTTCTTTAACTCCACCTTAACTTGAGTACTGTGTCCAGCTCTGGGCCCCTCAGTTTAGGAAAGATGTTGAGTTGCTGGAACATGTCCAGAGAAGGCAACAAAGCTTGTGAGGGGTTTGGAGCACAAGCCCTATGAGGAGAGGCTGAGGGAGCTGGGGTTCCTTAGCCTGGAGGAGGCTCAGAGGAGACCTTATTGCTGTCTACAGCTACCTGAAGGGAGGTTGTAGACAGGTGGGGGTTGGTCTCTTCTCCCAGGCATCCAGCACCAGAACAAGAGGACACAGTCTCAAGCTGTGCCAGGGGAGGTTTAGGCTGGATACTAGGAAGAAGTGATTGGCCATTGGAATGGGCTGCCCAGGGAGGTAGTGGAGTCACCATCACTGGAGGTGTTTAGGAAGAGTCTGGGTGGGATGCTTGGTGCCATGGTTTAGTTTATTGGTGTTGGATGATAGGTTGGACTCTATGATCTTGAAGGTCTTTTCCAACCTGGTCTGGTCTGGTCTGGTCTGGTCTATTCTATTCTATTCTATTCTATTCTATTCTATTCTATTCTATTCTATTCTATTCTATTCTATTCTATTCTATTCTAAATATTGTTGTCTTCAATGGGATGCTCTTGTGGATTTCAGTATTACTCTCATGTGTAAGCAGAGTACACTGTATCCCATTCTAATGAACAAGTTCTCAGAGAGCTGACAAAGTGCTGAAACTCTTGCTGAGTCCCCAAACTGTATTATATTTCATTATAACTATGTTTAAAAATGTCTATGTCCATGAACTTTCCATAAGCCATGATGCCTAAAGGAGTCGGTCAGCCTGTCACAGTTACATACCTGTGACAGAGACTACACAAGGTGGCAAATACTGGTCAGTGAATGGCCTGGATACCCTGCTTTTAAACAAGACCAGAAGGAGGCAAAATGATTGGTGAGTATTTCTGACTAGTTGGGAAAGATGAAACCAGGACTTTCCTCAGCTAAGAAAACAAGGCAAAAAGATCAACCTCTGTTTGTGGACAGTATAGGACAGGCTGGGCTGTGGGCTCTGTTTACAAACATTATGAAGTCACAAGCACTAAAATCTAAACCCTAAATCTTCTGATAACTACTTACATGAGGTCAGCTGCCCCACATCGACCATCTGTGATGACCAGATACACCTGAAATGTGAAACAATTTTACTGGTGGAATACTTCATCTCAGACCACAAAGCCAAGACTTCAGATTCATTGTCCTGAATCTCAGAGCAGGCCTGAAGGCAGAGAAATGTCCCCTATCTGAGGGTGAGTTCAAACAGCTAATAGACCTGGAGCAGCACGCAGCTCATGAGTGGCTGAGATGTCCCCTCATGAGGGGTTACAGTACCTGATGACAGCAATTTGTAGCTGGAGGTGAGTGATATATAGACTGCTGAGCAACATGAATCTTATGAATCTTCAACTGTGAAGGATGCAAGGTGACAGCGTCTACTGAGCCCAGACTCCCTGAACTACCATTTCAGACGTCTAAAGGTATCTCATTTCAGATGAGAGGAATCACTGCAGGTCAGATGTCCATTTAGTTCAGCTGGATCTAATTTGTGGAAATCATTCTAGAATGAGAGGAAATGGCCTCAGGCTGCACCAGGGGAGATTTAGGTTAGATGTTAGAAAAACTTCTTCACTGAAAGGGTGATCAGAAGCTTCCCAGGGAAGTGATTGAATCTCTGTAATTGGAGGTGTTTAAAAGACATGTAGCTGTGGTGCTAAGGGACATGATTTAGCATCCGACTTCATAGAGTCAGATGATCATTGGATTTGATGATCTTAAAGGCCTTTTCCAAATCTGATTCTATGATATTTTTGGGTACATAGCACCATTTGGAAATATATGAAAATACAGGTAGTTGCTTAGGTCCCAGAAACTGCATTCCTTTGGGAATATGGGACTTGACCCTACTGAGAAGGAAAAGGAGTTTGTGGAGCTCTGCTCCTTTCAGTGTCCAAAGTAGTGCTGTGCTCCGTAGACATACCTGGTGCTTTTGTGAAAATCTGGTTGTAAATGATAATCTAGAAATACTAATTCAGAAGGCAATTTCCATTCTTGTCACCTTTGCAATCCTTGACAACAAGTCAGAATTTACCTTTTGAAAGAAGTAGTTATTTTTGTTCATGTTGAAAATGATTTTCCAAACTCCACATATATTGTTATGTCTCTCAAATGCATTACATCACACAATTCTTCTGAAGGGTGTCCAAATCCTGCATTAAAACACTTGTGGGAATGGTTGAAAAAATAAATGGCTTATATTAAATGGTATTTGGAACAGGGAATGAAATGTTTTGCACTGATATGGTGGAAAGGTAATGTACCAATGGATGCTTTGGTTTTGAATTAAGTGTTACGCTCCCTCTCATTAAACTTCACTGTGAAGTTATTCAAACTCAGGTACACCTTCCTCTCTTTCCTTCTCTTTTTGGATTGTGTGTAACAGAAGAGTGGTGAAGTATGAACTCTCTGAACATTATGCCATGACAAATGTAACCAAAGCAGGTGGTTTTATGTTAAATTAGGAGAGAGTCTGCTCTGCCCATATTTCAAATACTGAGTTTGGGAACTCTGGAAAACAGCAGACCCAGCATGTGCCTCACGGCTTGACGGGATCCATAATGTGTGCCTCAGAAAACCACTGCTGCTTCAGTTCAGGTTGAGAGGAAGAACAGTGTTTAACATTTCCCTCAGCACATTTTTGCTGAATGTGGTGGAATTTGGCCAGTGAAGTTTGGGACTACTGATATAGAAGATCTTTACTAATAAGATTTTTGTTCTAGAAAGGTTTATACACATTGTATTTTTATAGTGTTCTCATGGGCCCCACAAGGCCAAATATTCTGACTGTGCTGATCTGGGCTTGGAATATCCTGGGGACACCAGGGGTTATAGCCTTACTTTCATGCTATGGAGGGAAATTTAGAGTTTCTTGACCTTCATAGCATCCTTTGGATCAATTAATATGCTTTTTCTGGAATACTCAAAACCTGGAAACTACCTGTCTGGAGCATGCAGAGTCATTAGATGCATATCACACAAAACCACATGCAGTTGTCTCAGGACTCCTTGGTGCCCCGTATTTCAAAGGTTTGGAGACAAAAGTAGCACATATTAATTTTTTTTCTCAGAATCAGCCAAGTCCAGAAAAGCATAGGATGGATGCATGGTTGTACATCACATCCAAATCATACATATGATAAACATACTCAGGATTCCACAGGTCTCATCCTAGGGTGGGCTAAACATTGCAATGACCTGCTGAGCAGTAATGGCGACTGAGGAGAGGCTTATGGGCTTCAGAGAGGATTTTGGTCCACTATTTATAGTTTAGAGCTCTCTTCAAGGGGTGGATTGTTCTAACTTTGAGAAAAAGAACAGTGTGACTGAATTTTAGTAGGAATCCTATACTGCTAGCATGATTCACACATTTAGGTACCTAATCTGGATCAAGAGATTTAATTGTAATTCATGCTTTGTTAATGAGGAAAGGAGAAGAATCCTAGGCCATTTGTTTTATGAAGAAAAAATCTTCAGGGATCTGGAGAAAAGTGACAGGCCTGCTGAATGCCTTAAAGCTCCAAAGGAGAGTAGGAACTTTTACTACACAGACATATTTTAGCTGAAAAATGCTGCTGATAGTAATAGGGAACTACCAATATAAACCAAGAAAATAATGAAAGATTCCTTTTTTTTTTCTCTTTCCCCCTCCATTTTTGGATATTCTTGGGGCTGGCTGGATATGGAAAGAGAATTCCCTAGAGAGAAAATTGAAAGATTTTGTGCTGCAGTGCAAAAACCAAACAAAAAATACATTTTTCTTTGATATTAATATTTAGCCATGATTCAGAAAGATTCTTTTCCATGACAGTGTTCCCTTGCACCTGTTGATATCATCCAGAAAGTTTTATGACTCTTACTGGAAATGAAAATTTCTTTTATATTGCAGTTACATCAGAAAGTATAACAGAGCTTTTCCATTGCATATCCTGACTCCAGCCATCTAAAAGTTAGGGAATTAGTCCAACATGAATGTGCCTCTTAGTTTTGTGAAGCTAGAGTGACTTCAAAGGAATATTACTTTAGTCTAAAATAGTTGTCCCTCATTGTCTTCTAAATGTCCCTGCCTATTTGCCATGACAATAGCATGAGTGTAGACAATTATCTTAGACTGGATGCCTAAAACCTAAGTAGTTGAAGATGTATTCCTATTTTCAGCCTTTATTTTATGTACCATAAGTTAAACAGAGGAAATCTGTGCTATTGTAGCCACCACTTGTTTCAAACCATTTCCCAGTTTGACCTCTACACATTAATCCTCTCTGTTTTCTGTCACATCTATGGATGCTTTGGTTCTCACCAAAACAACTTTTAAAAGAGCTTCACTTTTCCCTCTGACTGCTACAAGCCCTTCCTTGGTTTATTATTTCTTCTGGGGTAGTTCAAGCTGTTGAGGCTCTTGCTAATACTGCCTGTCTTGCATTTCCCCTTGCAGCTTTGGCTTGGTGCTACATTGTGCTGCACGGATAATACCATTGGCACTGGAGAATACCATCCTTTTAATACCACTGGTGCTGTCCACACTGAAATCAGAGCCTGAGGATCAGGACACCTGCATTGTAATACCAACAGCCTTCTCCCCTTCCCAGGCAGGCCATGACAACCTGATGACTGTCTTCAGCAGAATGACAGGAAGACTGAATTCTAAAAATCTTCACAATAATGTTCTAAAGGCCCAGAAGAACATATTTTCAGACTGTGTGTTTGGGATGTCACCAATGAAGGACCTTCTCTACAGGACAAACTAAGTAGAATGGAGTTGACATGAAGATTCTGGAAATAGCCTTCCTACACCTTCAGGCCAGGCATTCAAAGGCAACCATTACATTAGAAACTTGGTCATATTATAAAGGATTGAGTACTATTTGCAGAAATGGGGAGAATTCACTTGGATTTATTTATAGTTCTGTGTTTATTTTTCATTTAATTTCCCAACATATCAGCAATTGCTATTGAGAGCCCACAAGGCACCTGGGAAGGTCAAAAAGATGAACATTTTAAAGAAACCAGACAACAGTTTCCTTTTGTTTTATCTTGTAAACACATTTGCAGCCTAGTTAAAACAACAAAGCAAGACATTTCATACATTCAGTTCCTTAAATGAATGACAGACCAGAGCCCCGACTGGTGTGATTCTATATCCTTCCCTTGCAATCAATTTAGTGCCATGGGAAATTCACTTCCAAACCCCATTTTTCATGGTGAGCACAGAAACTTTTCATGTAGTTTCTATCAAGGCTTCTGACACTGCTGCTTACGTCATCCCATCGCTTGCAGAATCTCTGGCTTCTACCGATTCTTCCACTGTGCCTTCGAGCGTCCTGCTAGTGATTTCGCTATGACTGAGAACTACTTTCTTAGCCATGTATCATGAAAAAATTTCTGCTAAGCAAGGCTCAACCCAGCCCTAGGTTTGTCAGGCTGCTTGACTGATGTGCAAATGATATTAATCTGTTTTTTGTTCTGAAAAATAAAAAGGAAAAGGAGCAACATTTTAATTTTTTACTGGTTTGTAATGGTTTTGTAATAACACAATTGAGTCAAGTATTTTTTTTCTTTCTTTTAAAGACACTTAATTCACTTTTAAAGGAAGTTGACATGGTTACCAGGGACAGCATACTGCATAGTTTTCAGTGATGGTCTTGTTCATGAATGTTCGCATTTCCTTTCAAAGGATATATGCCTAAACCACAGTTCATGGACATGAGTCAATAAAGGAAGCAATTCTTGTAAGTCTGTATGTATCTATAGGGTTTCTTAAAAACAGGCTAGGGCAGCAGATTTGCACGACAAGCTGCTGTCATCTGAAAACATCAACTTCAATCTAATAATTGTAGGTAACTGTGTGTCAGTGAGAAAAGTGGTAAATCAAATCTAAATAGACTCTATCAGTACTAGAACTTCAGAATGTCTATAAAAACATTGCTGAGTTTTCAATTCTCAGTAAAATAGAATTCTTTCCCCTTATTTTTACAACCCGACATATTTAAACTGAAGTCTTTGTAATTTGAACACCTTTGCAGAAATAAGAAGAGGAAGAAGCGGTGAGTAAAATTCATCATTTTTTTCTCTCTTGTGTTTTTGCAATTGTCTGTATCTGTATGCAGGTCTTCAGGCAGCTTGAGGAGCCTAAGTATTTTTAACACAATCCAGTCTGACAGGTGACATGAGGAAAATGCATCTTTTGATAGGGTGACTTCCCCCCCCCCCCCCCCCCCCCCCCCGCCTGATTTCTGCCCTGTGCTAGTCCTTTGTGATGCACAAACTATATGAAAAATGAAAAAGAGACCTTCAAAATGGGGGGGGGGGGGGGGGGGGGGGGGGGGGGGGGGGGGCGGGGGGAAGAAAGAAAGAGAGAATAAAAAGATCTAAATCCTGAAATAATGCCAAGAAGGCCATGATCTGCTGGCTGATATAGGGCACAGCAATCAGAGCTATGTCTGGGCATGGTGAGCTGAAAGCAGAGCAGCTGCACCATGTTTTACCTCTGAAACTATGAACAGGAAACAGCCCTGACATGAGGCAGGGAACCAGTCCTTCTGATGCTGGAAGGCACTTAGTGGTTTCAGCACTCAGCACTTTGCAGGAGGCACCCACAACTTCTCTGGTGCACAGCTTACAGAGCGTCTATTCTACTGCAGCTTTGCAGCTTCATATTTTTATGTCTCAACTTCCCCAGTTATGGCCCAGAAGAGATGGCCAGAGCTCCGACTAAATGTTCCCATCTCCTAGGGTGGATTTTCAGTTCAGCCAGCAAAGCAGCTCAGCACGAGGCCAATTTCCCTCCTAAAGCACTTTACAGACTTTAAAAGTTGTGCAATAGGAACCTCTCCACCATGCACCGCGGCAATATTAATAATGCCAAGTCACAGCCTAGTGAGAAAAAAACAACACAGCACACATCAGGCGAGAAGTGAAATTTAGGACAGCAAAGTGAATTTGTAAGCATCCCAAAAGTCAAAACGAAAGGCTGCTGAAGCTCTTATTTGCATGAGTGTAAACCTTGCTTCATGCAAGCACACACAGGCAGACACCCCTACATGCACAGGCTTACACATACAAAGAGATCTTTTTTTTTTTTTTCTTCTAGTTCTTCTTCTTTTTTACTTCTTGATAGGCATGTTGTGGAAAATGTGTGTCTCTGTGGGTATGGTGACATGCAAATGTTTATGTGGGTGTTTAAAAAAAAAAAAAAAAGGAGAAGGTGTGAAGCATATATTCAGAGAGCCAGAAAGCCACACACAGGCTTCTATTTATAGCACCCTCGTGGTGAAATAGAGAAAACGAATGGCAGCTTCTATCTGCTGCTCCCAACTGAAGCTTGACAAAGGCGGATAAGACATTTTGGGGTCTCTTTGTAGTTTTAACTGACAACAAAAAGTGATGAGTTAGCTGTTTCCTTTGCGACCCTCTTAAGCAGGTGAAGAAGTCAAGCACTGTGTGACAGGAGCGGAACAAGGTGATGTTGCCTGAGTGCCTGGAGATGCACTCTTTCCCCTTGCAGAGCCTGGATTAAAAAGTGGAAATGACACTTGTTCTGAACATTGCAGCCAGACTCTGTCTCTCAGCCTATGTTCCAGCACCAGGTGAAGAATTCACGATCCAGCTATTTTAGAGTGCGTGGATGTTTATGTTTCGTTCTAGTTGCACCTGTTAGAAAGAGAAAAATAGAGATCTGGGGTCCTAGAATCAGAGCTAAGATCTGAGGTTATGGCTGAAACCCACTGACGATTTCTCATGTCAATAATAGAATTACTGCAGTTTTGCTCTCACTTTTTACTTTAATGGATTCTTCTAAAATGGGATAAACCAGGTATTTCCTAATTGATGTGATCCTGCTGCTTCATAGTAACTGTTTTTTCAGCTTTCATTCATTGATTTCCTGAGGGCACTAATTCAAATATTTTCCTGCTTGAAGCTGAGGTATTCAGTAACCAGGCAGGTATCTCACCAGTTATCTGTGTCCTCCGTGAAGGTTTGTCTTTGCAGTCTCCAATGCTGAACACTCCTCTGACTCTAGTGTAGGACATTGTCTCTTCCTCAGCTCCTTATTTTGTGAGACCTTCAGATCACACCACCTGTGAACAAATCATGAATTGCTCCATAAGGAGCTGGGAGCCACTAATTTTGTTTGGGTGTCAGAGATGGGTTTGGCACTTGGAAAATGACAGGAGTGGACAGGTTGGACTTGATGATCTTTGAGGTGTCTTCCAACCTTGGTGATTCTGTGATTCTGTGTGAAATCCTGTCTCAGGTCCAGACTTTGGCCTAGTGATGGTGGAAGAACTAACTTAAAGCTAAGGTGTTTTTTTCTTTAGTGTGTGTGGGTTTTTTTTTTCTCTCTCTGACTTTATTTATTTTATAAAATGCAAAGAAGATTTTTTTTAATTAAGTTGGTATTGGATACAGCATATAACTGTCTTAGGATAAAAAAAAAATTGAATTATTAAATAGTTGCAAAACTCTATTTTTGTGTATAAAATGAAGTATCTTGATGTTTTTCCTTAAAAGAGTATTGATTTGTAATTTGTGTCAGTGCAGTTTTGAAAAATGTTGAGAGAAACTATACACCTGGATTCACTTTTAATGAAAACAGTCATTTTGGAGTTCGTGTTCAAACTCTACTGACTCACCAGAGACTCAGAATATTTTTGTTCTGAGTTGATCTGAATTGAGTTTTTATAAAAAGCTGCATTTAAAAAAATTAAGTGAACCTTTAAATGACTTTTTTGCATAGTTCTGGGATGACATTAAGCAGTGAGTTTTGCCCTCTTCTATCTCATCTGGAATTGCTGGCAAAGCAATTAATTTTAACTTCTGTTTCATTCTCAGATTTCTTTGTTTCATTCATTCAATATTTAAACTGTTTTGATTGAACAAACCAGTCACATGGTGCATTGTCTGTTTCTTGACTGGAAGAGTGTATCTCTTGGGGACGATCAGTCTTGAAGACTTTTGATATCACTCTACTTCTGCTTTTAGAAACATGTATGTAATGTGTCTAATATTGCTGAGCTTAGACCAGTGTCTCAGTGACAGCATTGATTTGGCAAGCTCTTCTTCAAGGTTTGGACTTGGCTTCCTGGTGTAAGAGTTACTACTAATATATTCACTACTAAGAAATATTCACTTGAGTCTGCATATTTTCATAGAAGCATAGAATATTTTGGGTTACAAGGCACCTGAAAGATCATCTAGTTCTAACCTCCCTGTGATGGGCTGGGATGAATTCTACTAGATCAGGATGCTCAAAGCCCTATCCTACCTGCTCCAGGGAGGAGGCATACACAGTGTCTTACCATCCCTCACAGTAAATCTACCAGTAAACTACTTTCACAGATATTGATGGGAAGAGATCATAAAGAGTGACAAATGCTACTAAGATGTTTTCCTTTCAAGTAATAACTGGATAAGCGTCATTTATTTGAAAAAATATTTTGTTTAATCTTGGCCACTTTTAGTTCTGTCCTTATTGTGTTGATTTCCTTGTGACAACATTTGAGAAAATATCCCTCCAGAAAAAAGCCACAACCCAAACCAGAACCTACTTTATAAACACAGGTCCTACATAAAACCAATCAAAATCCAGGCAACCAGCAAAATATTTGCAAAATAAAGAAGGTGAAACATGTTCCCCACTCCTACTTTGCTCGTGTTACTAGACCGAAAGAGAATGTGAAAAGTGTGGCTTTGCACTTACTTACAGGTCAACAGGGGCAAACAAATTTAGTCCCTAATGCATGTCAAACCACCACTGTGGGTATGGGTGTGACACAGGAGGACATTGATTTGCACTGTACTTCAGTTTCCCAACTGTCCTCTTGGGTAATCTGCTCCACTGCAATGGCATAAGAAGCCTTACTCAAGGTCCTACCTGTCATGAGACACTGTCCTTGCCACAGAGAGCTTTCAGCTGTAAGGACAAAGATAGCAACAGGAGGAAAAGTGAGGAAAGTATTGTTCAGTTTTGTAAAACAGGACAGTGCTGGGAAAAATGCATTTCTCTCTCCTTCTACTATGCCCATGCTGATGTTGAGGGAGATGTGGTGAAGATATGCCTGGTCCTGGGGATTTTAGGCAGAATTCTCCATTTGTTATTTTAGCATAGTTATGGAGGTTTAGATCAAGCACTACACAACTGTTTGCAATTCTTGGTCTCCTCAGGATTTTAAACTTGCATTAGATAAATTGTGTTACAGCATAGCTAAGCAGCTTCAGCTCACTAATCAGGACAGGAAATACAAGGAAGAGAGGTCCTTCAGTTTTTCCCCAAGGCAAACTCCTGGTGAAGTGTAGTTCAGGAATGAAGGACTGGCCTTAGCAAATTCACCCCAGTCAAAATAAAATGCTTTCTCTTTATTATAGTTTTACCTCAGGGTAACTCAGGCACCTCAGTCATTGTGAGGTTAAGAAAAAAAACCCAAACCCAACTTTTCCAGAAGCAAAGTCAAACCCTAACTGCAGATCTACCTCAAGGATTCACCTTCACTTGGGATGCTTGGCAGATCAGCACTGTCAACTAGTTAGATGCATTACAAAATAATTTTAAGTATTCTTTCAGACCCTACCCATCTCTTTTCATTTCAGACAAAGTTCATCTTTAGTGTAAATGAGCAAGGATTTAGCCAGTGTATTGAGCGAGAGTGGAAGGTAGCAGCTCCTAGAAAGAACTGTCAAGAGTTAGGAACACATTTTCTGGAGCAACTTGTACAAGGAGATTTCATCAGAAACAGCAGTTCTATCATCTTCAGGTGCAGCATTTGGACTCATTTAAAAATTTTTTTTCCAATACAAAAAACCACCTTGCTTCACCCCCCGTCTTGTACTAGATTGAACCAAACCTGAGTGAAAGCAAGGGCTGGCAAAGCTCCAGCCGAGCGCAGAGGGTATGCTCAAAAGCAGGAAGCTGTGGCAAAGCTGAGTCGCTGAAAAGCTACTGGAGCTAATATATTGTGGTCATGGGGATAGGCAGCAGCCTCTGAAGTGATGGGAAGACTCAGAAGCACCTTCAAAACAGGCCTGAAAATATACTGCTGATCTTTGCACTTTGACTGGGCCTTCGTGCTCACAGTTACGCTTGAAGAATTTAGAACGGCTTTTGTGCTGCCGATCTGGAGCAGCACATAGAGTTTATCCCTATGTGTGACGTGTGCCTTTCAGAACCCTCATACACTGCCTGTGCTCTGAAACACAGGGGTAGGCTTTGAAGGTGAAAGCGATGCGTAGGACTGAGTTCATCTGGCAGCATTTGTGATGGCATCTGCGGCAAAGCAGGTCATAAACACTTGCTGGTGAATAGCTGCCTTCCCCGCTCTTTCTGTGGCACTCTGAAAAGCCAGACATGTACTCGTGGACTGACTAATTCTTTTATGGGATGGTAAAAAGGTACTGACTGTGAAGCTAATAAAAAAACACCAGGTGGTCAAGATATCATGGAGACCTATTGTTCTACAAAATTGTTTTTTTCATTAATATAAACTAACATGATGAGAACAGGATGCATAATATTGCCATGTGAGATAGGGAGAGAGGAGATGGAAGGGGTGAGGTAAGATGTCCCTTTCCTTCTCTGGTCACCTGTGGGAGAAGGGTAGGAGTGGATATGGTTCAGGTTTGAAGAACCAGTGCAAGCTGAGCTAAAGGGAGAACTTCCACCAGTTTCTCAAGAGTGAAGTAGCTGCTACCTTAAAATGTCACAGCTCATTAGAGAGCTGCCCCCAGTACATAAGGAGGGAGGGATGAGCTCCTGTCTCCGTACTTGAGCTGCACTCTCTACTCTTCTAGGTGCCAGTAAGTACCTGCCCTTTCAGCTGTCTGAAGAGTGTTTCACAGATTCCTTTGTGCCTGGAGTGGCTATAAGGAACCACCTGGTCCTGATGGAGACACAGATCTCATTTCTGTGGTCTTTTACTCTACTGAGGATCAAAAAGTACACAAATATCCAAGACACCTCCACTTGTCTCAGTTGTCTGTTTTGTACTGACCAGTGGAGGACAAACCAACAAGGAATTACTGACATTCTGGTTTTATGTGTTTTGCAGCTTTTCAGCAGTGTCCTGCTCTCAGGTGGAGCAAACTGTGAGCATCTGTCAAATGGGTTAGTGCAGCTGTGTCAAAAATTCATTCTTGGATCATGCTTACTGCATCTGGTCTAGTCATGGGGTCTGTGTTGATAGGTTGGACTCGATGATCCTCGAGGTCCTTTCCAACCTAAGTGATACTGTGGTGCTGTGATACTGTGATCTGGGCTATGAACCTAAGGCCTAATCTGTTGAACTATAAGTATGTAAAAGAGTGGTGTGGTTGAAGGACAGAGGTAGGTGCTCACATGAGTGATTACAGTTGAGTGGGATGGCTCTGGACTTAGCAGGCCACTTCAGGACTCTAGGAAAGGAGACATGTTGAGTTTGCTTTCTGTCCTAGGGTGGGCCCAAGGCAATTGGGATGAAAAAGGTATGAGCAGAGAAGGATTCCACCCTCAACTTCAAGCTGGGGCCTTTCTGCCAAATCTGCATCCAGTCATGTTACCAAGGAGAGCATAGTGATGGAGATGGTATCATCAAGCTATCATTTACATTCCAACACAGAAGTAGCTTTGCATCAAAGAAATTAGGAGCAAAAAAATCTTTCTTCTTTATAGAGACCATGCTCTGTGTCTTGCCCTAGAAACAGATTAAAAAAAATGTTAAAAGTTCGCCTGAGCTGTGGTTTGGAAAGAGAAAAGGAGAAAAGAAAACAAAAACACTGTCCCACAGAGAAAACAGGAAAAGAAAAGAACAAAACATCCTGTATACAGCAGCCAGCCAGTCAAGGAGGGAGGGTCTGTGTCATCTGCATTCCTTTACTGAAGTGGGTACAATCCGCCTCTATCAAGTCTTTGCTCACCCAGTCATGTGGTGGCTTCATTTTATCTCTGAGCTGGATCAGCAGGACTGAAGATTATTTCAGACTTTCCTCTGTATTTGCCATTTCATGAGGAGTGAGAGTGCAGACTCTACCATTCACAGAATCACAGAATCATAGAATCACAGAATCATTGAATGGTGGATGTTGGAAAGGACCTCTGGAGATCATTGAGTCCACCCTCCCCTGTAAAGGAGGTTCACGTAGAGCAGGTTGCACATGATCATGTCTAGGTGGGTTTTGAATATCTCCAGAGGAGAATCTACAATCTCTCTGGCAGCCTGCTCCTAGGGTTATGTCACTCTCAAAGAAAGAATTTTATTCTTATGCTCAAACAGGATTTCCTGTTCTCATGGTTGTGTCTCTGGGCACCAATGAAAAGAGTTTGGCCCCATCCTCTTGACACCAGCCCTTTAGGTATTGATAGGCTTTTATTAGATCCCCTCTAAGTCTTCTCTTTTCCAGGCTAAACAGCCACAGGTCTCTCAGCCTTTCCTCTTCATAGAGATGCTCCAGTCCCCTCATCATCTTCATAGCCTCCACTGGACTCCCTCCAGTAGTTCCCTGTCTATCTTGAACTGGGGAGCCCATAACTGGACACAATACTCCAGAAGAGGCCCCACTAGGCACAGGGGGAAGAGAACCTCCCTCCACCTGCTGGCTGTACTCTTCTTAATGTAGCCCAAGACACTACTGGCCTTCTTTGTCACAAGGGCACACTGCTGGCTTATTCCCACCTACTCAGCTGGGATAAGTATCAAGGAATGCTAGGTCCACACCGGACACCAACATATATAAGCTCACCTAACCCTGTTCCAAGATGGGGGTAAGCTTCAGCCACAATTTCCAGAACCTGAGTCTTTGTTGTGCTTCTCCTTAGACAGTTTCATTAAACGATGAGAGGTGATTGCACATTCATTTCCCCCCTTCTTTTTGCCTTGGTTCTCACTCTAAAAGTATTAAAGGAGAGGCTTTGTCCTCTTTGTTTTCCTATTGAAGTTCCCTCTACTGAAAGCTTAGAAGAGACATGTTCATTTAAGAACAAATGTAGCTGATGCAATTGGAATTAGCTTCACTGTCTCCCAAAATCCCTTAAGAAATTTTTATTAATGGTGTATTACTTATTTAGGTGCTTTAAGAAACACTGCCTTCACACAATATAGTTTACTGTAATACCCTACTATCTCTTGTCCACCTATTTCTACCTGCTGCCATCCTATAACTTCACTTTTTCCATCTTATTTATCTCAGAGTGCAAAGCCACTTAGAATTATTTATTTTTGGATCAGCTACTGATTCACACGGTGACTAACTCGTTTCATCACCCGATGCCTCACTTTACCTATACATTAAGAAGGATTAATAGTACCTGCTTTTCAGGGCTGTTAGCAGGATAAATTAATTAATGCTTATAATGTTTATAAAGAGATTTGAGATCCTTGGTTACTGGAGGCAAGGGAGCTGCAAAGTATCTTATTTTTACTTAAGAGTGGAGGAGTTTTGTATAACTTTGCATTATAAAAGTACAAGAAACCTTGCAATTACTTGAAGACTCTAGTATTTCCAGGGCTTAGTTTATATTCCTGTTCAGATACAACCATTTTGTTTGCATATTTTTCCTCTGATGTTTCAATCAGAGTTAATATTCTGATCTCCTTCACTGAGAAATGTTGGATGGTGGGAAATGCAGCAATGACCATCACAAGGTGCAAAACAGAGCTGCAGAGTGCTGGTTGTGTCTCTTCAAAAAGATGATGTGCTCTTCTTCAGAGGTAAATGCATTTTATTTTTCTGTAGCAAGACAGACAAAAAATTAGACTTAACATTAGAATTTATGTCTAAATGAAACCTGAAATCAGTTTGCAGTTATTTCACATTTACTGAGTAACCTATCAAATGATAGTATCAGTGACCACATCTGCTACTAATATCACATTCTTATGCTACTATTACTTAATGAAGAGGTGTGTTTGGGCTTGAGTATGAATATGTGGATAGATCGTCTGTTTGGTAGTGGTAAAAATAGATTCACTGAAATTTTTAGTGGCTTCCTGTTCTGCTGCCTTGTTTCTTATGAATTCACTTGAATGGTTTGTGTAAGGTAGAAAATGCAGTTTTGGCAAAAAAAGCAGGTGGGATGCCCTCCTTCCCCCCAGTGAAACTTAGGGGAGCTTTGGCTTTGATATTAATGGGTACAGGCCTCCCTTAAATTCTGGAAAGATGCTATAAGGTTTGCCTGGGCCTTCTCCAGGCTGCACAATGCAAACTCTCTCGACATTTCTGTGTAGATGAAGTGTTTGGGAATCTCTTGGTGGAGGAGCCAAGCAGAGTGACAGAACTGTTTAAGTGTCAAAGAGATGGAGCAAAGAAAGAAGGGTTTGTGCTGCTTGATCCAAGGGCTGTTACAGGCATCCATTTTCTAACTTTGAGCAGAAGAAATGCAGAGAATGAGATGAACTAGTTGCTGACAGCAGATGGAGACCACTGGCTCTGCCCTCAACCCTGCTTATGGAAATGGTGGGAATTGTTTCCATGGTGGTTACAAACACCTGAGGACCCCCCTTGGTGGGAGAAGTGATGAGCTTTCTGATCGCTTGTACCCAGCATCACAAAATATAGTAGCCAGAATATGGCCCAAAATAAGGCCTTCCTTTGACAAGAACTTGATTTTCAGCACTTAGCCTGTTAGCTGTTGCCCTTTTTTCATCTTGGCAGACTGCAGTAGTTATCCAGATGACATATATAGGGAGACCATGAATTATTAACAATTAACCCAGCTCTGGAGTCACTGCCAAATATTTGCTGGTTTGTAGAGGAAATCTAAGTGAGTAAACCATGTTGAGTGACAATAGCTCTGCTTCCCAGCCAGCCTGAACAGCTTGTAATGTAACTCAAATGTTTCCTCTTTCTAAGCTTGCTTATAAAAGAGCAGACAAGGAAAGGGCAAAAAGGACATTTAGAGGAACGCAAGACTGGAAAAACAACCAGTGATGTAATAGATTTTCTAAAGTAAACATAAGGCATGCACAATTGTGAATATTTAAATAATGATTTAAAAGAAAACCAAAACAAATATATAAATTTGTCTTCTTAGTCTTGAATAACACAATCACAGAATGGTTTGGCTTGTTAAGGACCTTAAAGATCATCTAGTTCCAACCGTCCTGCCATGGGTAGAGACACCTTCCACTACACCAGGTTACTCAAAGCCCCCATCTGACCTGACATTGAACACTTCCACAGAGGATACATCCACAGCTTCTCTGGGCAACCTGTTCCAAGGTCTTACAATCATCACAGTAAAGAGTTTCCACCTAGTATCTAATCTAAACCTATCCTCTTTCAGTTTGAAACCATTACCCTTCCTTCCATCACTGCTCTCTCTGATAGAGTTCATTCCCATCTTTTCTGTAGGCCTTCATTAAGTATAAGAAGCTTGCTATAAGGTCTCAACAGAGCCTTCTCTTCTCCAGGCTGAGCAATTCTAACACTTTCAGTCTTTCTTCATAAGTAAGGTCCCCTAACCATCTTCACAGCCCTCCTCTGGACCTGCTCAACCAGGTCTGTATCTTTCACTGGGAGCCCCAGAGCTGAACACAGTACTGAAAGAAAAACTTTGAGTAATTCCATGTTGAATGTTTAGGAAACATTTACCTTGCATTACACAAGTTCTGAGCCATCTCTTCACCTGGTAGAGAGAAATATCAGAAAGTAGGAAGGAGTTGGATGGCACAGAAGGCATAGAGCTATGCATGGGAACCAGAGCACACAAGGCAGAGAGGAGCAATAGAAATATCACAGACCTATTGTGACCTTCTTATGTGGTCCTACAAGGTGTGCAAATTCACAGTAAAGGGGTCTGATTTTGAAAATACTTAGAAGTTGAATCCATTTGATAGCAAGAGGAGGATCAATTTATAGCCCTATTTTATAGAAGGATAACTAAAGTACTGAAGTATGGAAACATCAAAGCTTCTTTGCTGCCTATGCTTTTCCACAGGTCTAATCTGGCCTGTTCACTGACGCTGTTTATTACAGTAGAGTTAGATAGATGCAATGGTGTTTTCAGGATTGGGACTTGACCAAAATCACAGAGAAAGTGTGTAGGAATGATACCCTCATCCTTTGAGCCCTGCATCACTATCTCAACCACAAAACCATCCTTCCTGTCTCTGCGTGAATACGGAGCTGAGAGAAGTGATCTTATGTGCACATACACATATGCAAAGTGCCTTATAAAGCACTAGAGGCACACTCAGGAGAAATAATTCATTATAAACTACATAAATCCAGTAAATCTCAGAATGGTGTTTCAGTGTGTGTGTGTGCTTTCTTTTTCTGTGTGTGTATTTTGTTTTGCTGGCTTTTTTTCTTATAGAAGAACCTTTTTTCTCTTTCTCTTCTTTCTCCTCTACCTACCTTATTCCATTTCAACCCTTGCTTAGATGAGGTTTCTGACTGCATTTTATGGAATGAATTAAAAGTCATATGAATCTGAGTTCAAGCAAAGATTCAGGGCTTGATTTCATAGTGCAAATCATTACAACTTTGGTGTATCTATGGTAAGTTATTAAATTTATTCATATGTAAAGTGCAACCTTTTCTCAGGGAGGGTCCAAAGCAGGAACACTGAGAATCTGGTCCTCCCTCTGCCCTGAATGCTCAGGTTCAATATGAACACTGCTAACTTTATCAAAGCTACCTATCTGGCTTTGGCTAGAGTTAACAGAGAAATTCTGTATTAAATCAACATAAATGTGGGATGTGTTTTTAAATGGTCTTTAATAGAGATCCTTATGATATTGGGAAATGCCAAGTTCAATACATAAAAAAAGAAAAAGCTCCATTTTTGCCATGTCTCACTGGGCAGTGGAATTCCTTGCTGCTCTGAATTATCTGGATATTCACATGGGTGAGATAAGCAATTGCACAGGTCTGTGAAAGAAAAGATTGTCTGGGGCTGTGGATTACAATGATACATTTCTGTCTCAAGAAGTCTCTGAGTTAGAAGTTGTTTGGGTGAGGGAAAGAAGACTACATTAGCTGCACTCCAGGATATTAGAGGTGAACTTCCCAAAAATGATCAAACCCAGCCTGTCTTTCCACTAAGTTAGTAAAAGCTGATATCAGTAAAATTAAAGAGAAGTAAGTAGGCACATTTCAAAAGAGAGGCAATGCATTTAATCTGGTTGGGTAGTCTTACACATTGTTCAGTGCACAGATACAGGCACTGGAGATGGATTCATTCCTTCCTAAGGCAGAACTCCAAGATAAGTGGGGTCAATCACCCACTGTCTCACTTCATGACTTTAATAGAAGCCAGGGTAAATAATTTATTTGGGATGTCTAGGGCAAGATTCAGTTAGAGACTGAAATTTTGGAAGACTACATGTGAGGTAGGTGCTTTGTCTCTCTCAAAAGGAAATTGAGATGTAGTCCAGACAGTCTGTGGAGTTTATATTTCATTTCACTCTGCAGTAGACAAACATAGTCAGCTGAACATCTCTAGGTTTCCCAGATTAGTTGATATTTATTGCTGTCTGAGCTATCCTACTGGATCTGGTCTCACATCCAGCAGGGACCCTGGCTGTAGATACCATGTCACACCTGTCATATGGAAATTTTGTGTATGTTAGATCATCTCAAATGACACTAGATATTTATGTTTGGGGAACTAGATCACATGCCTACTTTCTATTTACTGTAGCAAGTTTGTATATGCTTCCATTCAGTTGTCCCGAAATGGTGCCTGTTACTCTCTGAGGTGCCCTATGGCTTTACTTTTGAGCACCTCTTCAGAAGGGCAGGAACTTCCCATAGGTTGTGTCATTCCTAGCAGATGTATGGATACTTTGGGTGGCTTATAACTTCTAAATCTACAGTGGACATCTATGTGTGAGCAACTGAATTAAGTCCATAACTGATATACAAGTATCCACACACACGCAAATAAATTTGGGTGTCTGCATCCAGAGCAAGATGAATCCCATTTCTATCTGCTGGATGATCAAACTGAGGTGAGTTCTACCAAAAATTATCCTGAAAATTTCCACCTATAGAAAAGCTTCTAGGAGCACTCAGCACATTCAATAAGGAGCTCCTTTTTTGTCTTTTCTCCAGCATTTCTTTTTCTGAAAGTCTTACTTGCCAACAGGTATGGAGCTCCAGCTTCTGAATGAGAGCCATTTGTTCACACAGGGCCCCTCCAGAATTCATAACAAATGTGTCATGCCTACAAGTTTTCACTTTTACAAATGCATAAACTATAGATTTTTTTTCCCAGAATGTAAGGTTTCATAATAGTGGGAAATAAAGTTTCTTAAATTCATAATACAATGAAGAAAAAAAAAAAAAAAAGCCAGCTGCTACTCTACACTAGCTCTTGGTACAGTAAATGAAAAATGGCTTTTAATCACTGGTTGGCCATTAGTTTGACAGAGCCTCTTCACAACAAACTGCAAGTCACTCTTACACATGGAAGCAATTTTGATTTTTCTCAGAGAGGAAGAAAAACCTGCTGTTTCCAAAGACCTTTGACAGTTAGGATGGCTTAGCTCAAAGCTTCTCAGTTAGGGCACTTTGACATAGATGGCACAAATGGATGAAGGTCATTTTGCCTGTGCTCCAAGCTGGCTGGATGTAGGCCAGCTCTGAACTGGAAGCCAGAAATCATGTTAGGATGGAGCTTTGCCCAAGCTAATAAGATCTGTTGAAGGCATATGCGGAAAAGCAGGACATATTAGTTTAGGCAATGCATCATTTTCATGTAGCTACAAAACTTCTACACAGGGATTCCTGGTCCTATGTACCAATGTCCATGTGCATTTAGCTTCACTAATGAGGGCCTCCAAGGAGAAAGAAACATTAAAATTAGCCCAAAGTACATTAAGAACTTCTGATGATATATTAAATGTTGGATCAAACCCACAGTCAAGATGGCTTAGGCTGTTCCCTCCTTAAAAAAATGTACAGCTGGAGCTTAGAGGAAAACATTGTTTTAGAGATCCCTATCCAGTAGATTTTTGCTTTATAGCTATTGACTATTTCCATTTACTCTCCAGCTGGCTCATAGCACCAGGCTGTAGGAGACTAGCTGGCCATCAGGGCAGCCTGTCTGTGCTCTGCATCAGATACAAAGATAATGATGCCAGCTGCATACCACAACATGAAGTGACTCAAGGTTTGTTTGCTTGTCTCCACTGAGTGATAGCACATTACAAAGCCCCTGCAGATTTCAATAAGCCTCACACTCTTGGAGCACAGATCTGAGAATGCTGCATGGTCTTCCACATGAAATGTGTTCATTTACATGCTTTGTTTATGCATTGCAAGGTAGGATGCGGAATAGTCTATTACACAACCCTGTGCATGTTTGAAGGCTTCAGTACTGCAGAAACCAAAGCCCAGCCATGTGAGTAACCCTCAGAGCTTGTCAAATGTTTTTGCTTGGCTTGGTGTCCGACCATTTGGTCTTTGTGGGTCCTCAGAGTTCTCATGAACAATGTTTTAAACCATATGCCACTTTTTAATAATGCAAATACTTCAAGGACTGAAGGACAGTATGAAAGACTGCACACATGGGGTCACTTTCTTTCCAAATATTGACCTAATCAAAATGAAGGCTTGAAATTAAAATGTTCCTTCGATGGCAATTATAGTCCTGGGGTCACAGTTAAGTAGTAGGACATCAACAATTAATATTGCAGAACCTGATTGGACCTAAACTGGTATGAATTAATAGTAAAGCTAGGAGTGTCAAGTGCATGATACTGATGTGAAGCTAGTTTGAGTGAGAGTAGAATCAAACCTCTAGTGAATTATCATTACTCTGAATTTCTCTGATTCCTGGCAGGTTTATGGCAAGGTCTTGTAAATATTTTAACTTTGTGTTTTTGTATGTGTGTTTTTAATGTCCTGCCTATTTGAATGATGCATAACCACAGCACCTTCCCCTGGGATATCCCTCCTACATATGCATGAAGTTCTGCTTAATGTTTCACTTGGATTTATTTGAATCTTTTATTATTACAGTACTGAATGAATACTTGCACTAAAAACATTTTTCACAGTAATTTCACCAAAAATATTTGGGTTTTTCCTTTTTTTTTTTTTAATTACTTCATCACACAGAGGAATTGATACTGTAGATACAATTAATTGCTGCAGAGATTCTGGAAAACTAAAAGTTTGTCTACCCAATAGACTTTTAATAGTCTAATTAAGCACATATAAACCCAAGTGTTGTCAGATCCTATATCAACACTTAAAACTTTAGATGATGCCTGATGATTAAATTTGTTTGAGAGGAAAAAGTCTTTTGGAATATCTTTTCTGAAGGACCAGTTTTCTGAATGGAAATGGAGAGTGTTTATGGAACACCTGACAAGATCAGAAGATTTAAAACACTTGACAAATAACATTTAACACCTCACAAGAGAGAAATTTTAATTTATTCTTTCTGCTCCAGTTTGACACAGAAAAAGTATCTACACTAATTCTCAGTACAGTTTAGGTTATGTTGGGAAGGACTATATGGCTGCTCTGTAGTTCATGTATTTTAATTGGTCAAATTTAACTAATTTCAGCTCTTCTGCACAGATAAGACCTACATACAGATGAGATAGAAAAGCCTTCTGCTGGATTCTTGGAGATCCTATAATACTTATTGCTGGTTTCCATCAGTATTGACCAAAATGTTTACAAGTCAAGGCATTCTTCTAAATACAAGAGTCATAGATGTGGCTCACTGTTCCTGTCATGTGACATCTCTTCCTATCACAGGCAACAAAAGAGTGTGATTTCTGCTTTGGCATGGGACATAAGTAGTATATATGACTGCATCTAGGTCCACTGCATATAGGATTTTGGGTCCTGGGAAGGAGAGGAGAGAAACCTGGGAGTTTGTAAGTCTAGTTGGTATGTCTGAAAGATTTTCCTTAGCAAATTTGGTTTCTCTTATGTGTTGTTTCACTATCACCCCCTTTTATTTATATATATATATATATGTATATATATATATTTGTTGTTAAAAAAGAAGTCTGTTTTCACAAGAAAACACAAATTAGTCAATTTCATGGTGAGAAAGTTGATAATTTATTAATCTGTTAATTAAAATTAAACTAGGGAAAAGGAGGAGGGAAGAACAGTAGTTCAAAGAGACTGCATTTCTACAAACTGAGAAAAGGTTTTGACAAATCAGTGCTCTCACTGAGACATTACCTCAAAGAGGAAGGCATTGGTCTAAACTCAGTAATAAAATTAGACATTGGAGAACTCATGTATGTTGTGGGAAAGCAGAGTAAATGCTTTTTAATTGTCACTTGCCTAGAAAGTGAAACATTCTTAGCCAAGATTGCATGAAGATTAGTGCTTTTTGCATCACTTCAAAGCACTTGTTTTTGTTCACTATTGCAGAGTAAAATGATGGCTCTACCACAACCACTGACACCAACACAAAGACAACAACATCGAGTTATACTTCAGAGTGACCCCTTCTGCCTAGCTAGAAGTTTTAGGTCATGTTAGAGGTTCAGACCCAATGTATATTTGATGAGGGGGAACAAGTCTTCCCTGGGATGATTATCGCATCCTAAATGAAACAACTGAGGTACCTTCAGGGGTGCCACACCCTCCACTGGGTATAGAAGGATCCCATGTTGTTAGTTTATCCTAGAAAGCAGTGTGAGAGGAACCACATGGTGCTTCATTCAAGACTAATGGCTAGTTCTCTCCATGACTCTGTAAAAAAACCCTGGCAGGAGGTGTCCTGAATTGTCCACTGCTCCCCTCACCCACGCCACCATGATAGGTGTGACAGTCAAACTGACCACCAATCTTAAATGATTTTTTTTTGTTTTGTTTTGGTTTTTTGTTTTTTGTTTAGGACTGGACAGAGTCTCAGTATCTTGGGAAGAAAAGGGCTGTTCTTGTCCAGCCTGGTTCAGATAAGATCCCAAGGAGAGGCTTCACTTGTAGGCAGAGGGAACCTGAAGTGTATTTTGAAAAAGTGGTTTTCTACTCCAAACTCCAGGTCTCCACCCAGCCAGTCACTGGATTTCCCAGATGCTCTACTAAAAATAAATCCATGTAAATGAAAACTTTCTCTTGGCAAGGATTTTGACAAGTGTCTAATGTAGACCTGTGCTGATGCAGTCAATGACTAATAATATCAGCATAGCCAGCTATGGGAGAGGTTTTATTTTTCCTTTTTCTTTTTTACTTAGGAAGGGGGAGGACTGCACTGTGGCACATTATTTACAGTACATGATTCAATTGCCAGAGAGGGAAAAAAGCTCAACCCATTGTTCAAGGACTATACATGGATTGAACATTAAGAAGTAAATTTTCCTGCCTGAAAAACACAGCCCGTCCTCTTTTCTTTTGGCACAGCTTCATCTGGGAGCTTTATGTCTGAAACGTGGTTTCTCAAGGCAGATCAAAATCCCTGCTCAGGTCTGACACAAATGAGGGCCATCTTTGTTGCATCCTTATAGAAGGAATTTTTCTACCTTATGGAGTAGGAATTTTTAAAAATATTTTTACTTTTTAACAGTGGATTTGTTACAGCTATATAGAAATCTGCAAGAGTAGTTGGAACTCTACTGGGTTACACCATCTCAGGACATGGCATCTATTTTTTAAAGTCCCTTTTACTGGTTTTTAAAAGTAACTGATGCAAACTCAAAGACCAGCTGCAGCTGTAGTGGGGATGGGATGTGCTTGGGGACATGAGTACCATCACGTCCTGTGCTTCTAGGAGCTGCCACAATCTGCACTTTCTACTAATTACTGAGGCGGCTTGGGTAGCTATCCTTAAAACAAATGAAAAAAAATCTTGGAAGTCTGGAAATTATTTAACAAGCCTCTCAGTTATAATAATAATAATAAGCCATGTTGGAAGAGACCTTCAAGATCATCATGTCCAACCCATCAACCAATCCAACCCACCTAAACAACTAACCCATGGCGCCAAGCACCCTGTCAAGTCTCCTCCTGAACACCTCCAATGATGGTGACTCCACCACCTCCCCAGGCAGCCCATTCCAATGGGCAATCACTCTCTCTGTGTAGAACTTCTTCCTGATATCCAACCTAAACCTCCCCTGGCGCAGCCTGAGACTGTGTCCTCTTGTTCTGGTACTGGCTGCCTGGGAGAAGAGACCAACATCTGCCTGTCTACAACCTCCCTTCGGGTAGTTGTAGACAGCAATAAGGTCACCCCTGAGTCTCCTCTTCTCCAGACTAAGCAACCCCAGCTCCCTCAGTCTCTCCTCATAGGGCTTGTGCTCCAAACCCCTCACCAACTTCGTTGCCCTTCTCTGGACTCGTTCCAGCAAGTCAACATCCTTCCTAAACTGAGGGGCCTAGAATTGGACACAGTACTCGAGGTGTGACCTGACCAGTGCAGTGTACAGGGGCAGAATGACCTCCCTGCTCCTGCTGGCCACACTGTTCTTGATGCAGGCCAGGATGCCATTGGCCCTCTTGGCTCACCCTCTGAAAACATGCATTGGCATGCATTGAGCACAGATAAAATTAAATCTTTTCTGCAATTCTGGAACCATCTTGGAGGATGAGGAAAAATGCTAGAAAACTTCTGGCATACTTTGCCACAAAACCATGGCATACTTTGTTATAGTAAGTAGTATAGTAGCTGAGCAATTAGAAGGAAGAAGATATTTTTTTTCCCCATCAATTTATAGAGAGTGTTGAGCCTTACAAAATGAATGAAGTATCATGCACAAATGTTGATGTTTTGCAGTTAGTTTGCTGTGGCTATATATTTCCAAAGAACACTGATAAAATGCCCATCTAGAAATATCCAGGCCTTGTAGTATTGCTCGGTTGGTATTTCATTTCGTACTCACTGATATTTGCAAAAGAGACATGCAAATGGCTGCATGAAGCAAGTATTTGTTGTTCACATAGCTGTCAATGAACATTTCCAGATTTTGTTTTTTTTTTTTTGCAATGTTGCTTTCTGTAATGAATTACAAGTGCAAAAAGAAGATTGTGGTCATATCATGTTTAAACAGGAAAAGTTTCAAATGTGAGGCCACATCTATTATTCAGCACCATCTTCTAAAATCGTTAAAAGATACTCTTTTGAACTTTGTGGTTATTTTTGTCAAAAGACAAAGCTGCTTTGGGTTGAATTTTACTCTGGAACCAGGGTATGAGTAACAATTAGATTCTTTGTGTGCAGAGTAACGTTACTCCTTGCTAATCTAACAGCTCAGTGTGATTCTGCCCTGCTCCTCTACTCTGGTAAGACCTCATCTGCAGTACTGTACCCATCTCTGGAGTCCTTAGCACACGAAACATAAGGAATGAGTCCGGAGGAGGCCACAAAGATGATCAGAGGGCTGCGACACCTCTGCTGTGAGGACAGGCTGAGAGAGTTGGGGTTATTCAGCCTGGAGAAGGGGAGACTCCAGGGAGACCTTCTTGTGGCTTTCCTATACTTCAAGGTAGCTTATAAGATATAATCTTTTTAGCATAGCCTGTTGTAACAGGACAAGAGATGATGGTTTTAAACTAAAGTAGGGTAGATTTAGATTAAATGTAAAATAGATTTTTTTTTTTTACAGTGAGGAAAATGAAACACTAGCCCAGGGTGTCCAGAGAAGTGGTAGATGGCCTGTCCCTGGAAACATTCCAGATCAGGTTGGATGAGGATCTGACCAGCCTCATCTAGTTAAAAATGTCCTTGCTCATTTGGGGTGGCTTGGGCAAGATGACCTTTAAAGGTCCCCTGTGACCCAAATTGTTCTATGAATCTAGTGGGAGCAGTAATTGCCTTCCCTCTTTCCTTCTCTCACTTGCACTTCCTCCCATCAAATAATCCAACCCCTTCACTTGCAGAAATGCCCTGGATCCTTTGTTGAGCTCTTCTGTAACCTGGCAGGAAACATCTCAGTCTTATTGCTGTGTAAGTTTTTTGTCAGTTGAGAGAGCTAATCTGGCTCAGAAAGGGACCTGCAGTGCCATTGGAGCTGATGGCAGTGGCGGAAGTATATTGGTGGAAGTGGAGGAGGTGGATGGAGGGAGGAGTGATACAGCCTCAGCTACAGCACTGAAATTAATTCAGCTGTGTTATCTACCTGCATACTGTGTGCAGATATGCAGAGATTTGACTGAGTCAGTCTTCTCTGCACTTATGGTAGAAATTAATGAAAGAACAGATTCACTTAAAATAAGGGTTGAGAGGTTACACTGTTTGCATCTTTAGGCATTAAAAATGTTCTGCAAATCTGGCTGTATTCGATTAACTTTAATTTTAGACTCATGTTCAAACTTATATAGAAGTGTAGTCTCCCAGAGTCCAGTGAATCTGCTAATATGCTTCCATTTTAATGCATACTTTTGTTCTTTGCTCAGAAGGGGTAGAGGAAAAAACCTGATAAAAAATTAATAAACACCGATTAGCTGTCTGCACCATTTTTTTTTTCCTGTGCTATATCAACAAGCTTGGCTCACCATCTTTCTGTCCATTATCAAATGAGGTTTCCTCCAGACTATGAGATAGATGTGAATTCAGAGATGGAACCTGAAGGTTGGTTAAAAGCCCGAAAGTAGCTTTAGGGAGTTAAAAGTATTCTGAATAATTCTTTTTCTAGAACTATCCCAAATAGATGTAAAATTAGGATAGTCACTGTCCTTATCTGTGAGGGCAAGAGTTCACCTGATGGAAATCTGAGCTGAAAATTGTGCAAGAGTAGAGCAATTGGGAATGGGAAGTCAGGATTATTGTACCGTGGGGGATTCCAAATCATGATTTTTTTTTTCCTGTCTCCCATTGGTAAGAAAATGAAAAAACACCTGCACCATCACATTTCCAAAATGATGTGGAGGGAAAGTGGAACCGACAATTTCATTTTGACTTCATTAATTTGACTTGTCTGTTTTGATTTATAATCTAATCCTGAACTAGAGTAGAAATGTTTTAAATATGGCAATAATATCTTGCACAAGACATTTTCATCACAACAATATATTTAGATTTTATTGCAATTATATATTTTTTTTAAATATTGCTGAGATGAAATCACTAGTTTCTGAAAGAATAAAGTTGATAGTCCCAGCTAGAACATTTGTCTTGAATTATCTCTGACTTGTATTTATCTAATTTAGGAATGATGCCATAAAACCACATGGAACAAAATCTTAAAACTGAGAGGGGAGTATGTGTAGTGAAGGAATTTCTTAACTGTGCCTATTATTACCATTAATGGGCTCTTAGTCTTCCAAGAGTGGCAGAACAACAAATTACATCCAAACTCAGAATAACTGAAGAGATAAACTTCTTTCCATGCTCTTTGGCAAAAATGTCCCCTTCCTAGCCTTAGCTAGCCAGTAAACACCGTAGTGATCTCCTGAAATGATGCATTAACAGACTAGAACAGGGTTATGATTATCTGTTTATCTAAGGAACATTTCCTGATACATAAGTGTAACTGCATAAGCCAAATTACAGTTTCCCATCAGTCCTTCTGTATCAGATTTGGTGGAAAAAGAGTGAGCTGCTGCATTAGGTTTTCCATGACTTATTCTCCAGGAACAAAAGTTAGTCTTAGATCCCTAGAAGCTGGGCATCTAGTCTAAGGCCCTTGACTGTAGCCTTCAGAAGACTGCAAAAGTCATGGGCACCTCAAAAGACAGACTGTTTCCTCCAGTTCCAGCCTCCCTACCCCAGTTCCTCCAGCCTGCCTCCTCACCCAGTTCCTCCACAGCCTGCCCTTGTACAGCTCAGTAGTGTTAATGTTGATGCATGGGGCAGCCTGAAATCATGCAGGTTTAAAGTAAGTAATGCAATTTATTGCTTGGAAAATCTCATTCACTGTTCATTAAGGATTCTTCCTGTTCTACACAGTCCCTGAATGAACTGGAAAGCTGGGAAAAAATTGGGAATGGATCACTGATGAAAGAACTTGTTAATTTGACTCTATCCCCTGATATAGGAGCAGCAGTTTTAGCTACCTAAGTGATGTGACATTAATTCCACTATAAGTGGCATAGGGCTAATTGCACAG
Source organism: Melanerpes formicivorus (assembly GCF_026170545.1). Lineage (NCBI taxonomy): Eukaryota > Metazoa > Chordata > Aves > Piciformes > Picidae > Melanerpes > Melanerpes formicivorus. Next base: position 22,538,093 of record NW_027142355.1, on the reverse strand, counting down.
GGATTAACAGCAGAGAGCAGGACAACTGCTATGTGCAGGCACAATGTTTTGTGCTGACCAAAGCTGGCTCATTTTCCTGTGACTTTCCATATGTATTTCCTGTTCTGTACTCAGATTAGAAGCTGCTTGGTCTTTAGGATATTGCAAGACATATCACAGGATCATGGAATGTTAAAGATTGGAAGGGACCTCCAGAGATCATTGGGTCCAACCTCCCTGCCAAAAGCAGGATCCCCTAGGGTAGTCCTCACAGGAATGCACCCAGTCAGGTTTTGAAAGTCTCCAGAGAAGGAGACTCCACAACTTCTCTGGGTAGCCTGTTCCAGTGCTCCATCACCCTCACTGTACCATCAGCTGGATGCTGCTGTAGTGTGTGAGAAATGAATCACTGAGCATTGAGATGGTAGCTGCTAGCAGGATCTGCATGTGGGTTCAAGTGCTCCCTTGACTCTCAGTGGCTGTTAAATGCCCAAAGGAGCTTTTAAAAATCCATTAGTGCTTAGTGGCACATTTAGTTGCCTGAATGCCTCAATAAATCTCATTGTAAATTAGAAGAAAATGATAATCAAATTCATTTACATTTGCAAAAGTCTTTATGACATATAGGTATATCAACTATTATTAGCCCAAAGGCAGAGCTACTCTTATCACTGCCCCCAATTTCTAAGCAGGTTTTACTTGGCAGGATTTAAACCTAACGTTTTTTTATCACAAAAAGAGAAAGAAAGTGTCATCAGGACTGATTGAACTATGTATTGCCTATGATATGTTGTAATGGTTGTAAAAGATAAACGTAGGGGTGGCTTATCTTGTTTCCTAATCATCTTCAGGTGTAATGTCATTCATTTTGTTAACTCTCTCTTTGTATTTAATCTCAGGGGAGACCACAAACTGAAAAGTACGCATTCAGTCTATTTCTGCTTTCTATTGGTCTGTTTGTGGCAATAATCGTTTCAAACTCAGTGACCACAAATGAGATTATGTTTATACAAAACTTCCTGAGAAACCGTGAAGGAGACTTAACACCCTTCATTGATGGGTTAACATCTGTGGCTGTACCCCCAGTGTTGGGTCTGGTCTTGTGTAAGCTTAATGTGCCCTTGTTTTTCCCAGATCTCTGTGGGCTCATAGAGGCTCATACTGTAGGTCTGCTTAATCTCAGTCTCCCTGAGTACTCAAATAAGGTCCTCCCTGACTCTTCCTTGTGCAGAAAAAGAGAAACTCCTACAGTTGTTAGAGGCAACTAATATCCTCTAATCCATGTGTAGGAAGGCAGGGAAAAGAGGCTATACCAACTCTACTGCGTCTGTGGCTTTTGGCTCTAAGGAACAAGCTGGACCTGAAGAGGACAGCAAAATTGGTGGGTTAAATATAAAGCAAAGAAGGAATTTCTTTTTATTCTCCTGTAGGAACTGATTTTGTAAAATTATTTTAGTTCCCTAGAGCTGTGATGGTTCTGGATACTTTCTAACCTTGTCTTAGGAGTAAGAAAGAAACTCTCAGTTAGGTTTATCCTAATAATAACTCCACAACGGAAGGAAGTAATCTTAGTATTCTCATTTTATAAATAAGGAACTGAGACTCAAAAAGGGGGATGTATCTTATCTATTTATATGCATTCAGACTAAGCCAGTTGCTTGGGCTCCCTCTGTAGCTGATGGAGGAAGGTAGGAAATTCCAGATAATAAATATCCCATTTCTTCTCAGCCACTTCATTTAGAAGTGGGAGAGTTGGCCTTTGCCTAATCCCCATTGGGATTCTGAACTAGGTGGAGAAGGACTTTGGTTTTCTGACCATGCGGCTCTTCTCAAAGTTTGCCTAAAATATTCTAATAGGATCAGGGCCCGCACAAAATGCTGGTTTAGCTGCTTTGCTTTGAAAACTCAGCCAGTAGTATACTCTCTCCCTTGCTTAATAGCCCTCTGGTTTGAACAGTCATTTAAGAAGTGAAAGCTCACAGTTCAGCCCTGAGAAAGCCTGGTTTTATCCCTCCTAGAAAAGTGACCTAGATGCCTTACAGCTCTGCTGGGTAGAGATGTGCTACCAAATTATCACAGACAAAACTGAGAGTAGTGTCATAGACCTCTAGGCATAAGGACCAAGATGTGGCATTTTTAAACTAGTGTAGAGAGAAGAGAGGAGAGGAGAGGAGAGGAGAGGAGAGGAGAGGAGAGGAGAGGAGAGGAGAGGAGAGGAGAGGAGAGGTTCGGAGAGGAGAGGAGAGGAGAGGAGAGGTTCGGAGAGGAGAGGTTCGGAGAGGAGAGGTTCGGAGAGGAGAGGAGAGGAGAGGTTCGGAGAGGAGAGGAGAGGTTCGGAGAGGAGAGGAGAGGAGAGGTTCGGAGAGGAGAGGAGAGGTTCGGAGAGGAGAGGTTCGGAGAGGAGAGGTTCGGAGAGGAGAGGTTCGGAGAGGAGAGGAGAGGAGAGGAGAGGAGAGGAGAGGAGAGGAGAGGAGAGGAGAGGAGAGGAGAGGAGAGGAGAGGAGAGGAGAGGGAAAAGAAAAGGAGAAAAAAAATGAAATCTTTAGCTATAAAGTGGAAGGTCACATAAAGAAAAGAATTGTAACTGGACTGATAACCATGTCCCTTAAATTAATACTGAATAATTGGAAATGATAATTTCCAAGTGACATTTCCTGCATGGTTAACCATGATATAGGCTTTATTGTTACATTGTTAAAAACGAGTAAGTTGCTGCACAATTGATAGCATTTGCAGCTATTGAAGATAAGGCAACAGTAAGGGGTAATCAAACCACATTCTACTAAGTATAAAATGACTATGTAAAATGACATCTGTAAATCAAAGCTAAATTAACCTGATGCAATTTGCAATAACTGCCCAGTCCAAGCTCTCCTCAGGAGAGCTGCTCTGGTGGAGCTGGGTGATGGCACAATCAGATAGGATATTCTGGATGTAGCTGAGATACAAGGCTGCTGCTCTCACCTTGCAAATGCTTGTTGCACCTTCAGATATGATGGCATAACAGCTCATGTCACTATTTCCTTACTCTCCTCTGCTATCTGGGTTTAAAAAACTTGACTGAAAAAACCAAACCAAACCAAACCAAAAAAGAAACAAGCAAAAAAAAGCAAAAGAGAAAAAAAAAAACCAAACCAAACAAAATGAAGAAAACCCACAACCCCAAAATTAGGCTAAGCCAGAACATTTTGGAAAAATTCCTTCATGTAGGTCAGACAGTCTGATCTCCCCTATATCAGAAGGTCTCTGTGCATGTGGTGTGGGACTCTGCTTTTGGTTCGGGTGCTGTAGACATGGAAGGAACACAGAAGAGAAACACTGAAAGGATTAGAGGCTTGGTGAAAATGACTGATGGTGTAAGAAATGAAGAAGTCAATTTATTTAGCCCATATGAAAGAAGACTGAGAAATACTTTGATTATATGAAATAATAGAGAAAATGCAGGTTTAAACTGTCAGGAAGCAGATAAGGAGAATCATGGATATGAAAGCTTGACATGTTCATCTTGGAAATAAGGCACATATCTTTTTAACAATGAAGTGGATCAAGAAACTGCAGAAAAGAATGATGGAGTTTCTGTTTCCTGATGCATCCTACTTAATTTAGGCTGAGTCACCTTCCAGGGAGAGCTATGTCAGTCCAATACTAGTTACTGGCTAGATGTAGGCCTAACTGGTTGAGATGGAAGTAAAATCCGTTGGTTTACTTCTTAATAATGGCTTTAAAATTTAAGAATTAAGAAATATTTTCCTGTGATTACTACTGAAAACTAACCACTCCAGAAGCTGGTATAAATGTATTTAATCTCATTTCATCTCATCTTTCATTGCACTCTAATTTAGGATAAAAACATATGATTCCAGTCAGTAACCCAAGTTTCTTCCCCATTTTATAGCTGTGCAAGTAGAAGTGTTGTTATTATCACTATTAAGGCTTAAGCATATGTTTAACGTGCACTTAAACACTTTTTTCAACTAGCAGCATTAATCATCATAGTGTAATAAGAGCTGGATCATTATTACAGTGCAGCAGATTAGTTCTCAGAGCTTCTATACCTTAGGCAGTGGTGCCATTAATTCAAATAAACCAAGCAGCACTGGGCCTGGCAGGTATTTGGAAGGGAGACCTCCAATGCAAATGTATGCTATTTAAATTAACTTTTGTTGAGGCAACTCATGTGCCTACTGAATGTGTGCACTGCATTTAAAAATATAGTAAGCTAACAAGAAGGTGAGAGGATAGTAATGTAATAGGAACTGACATAGGAAGTAGATGTGAAATGAATGAAGGCATGCAAGAAGATTCACAAGGTATTGTCCTGGTTTGAGTTAGAACAGAACTAATTCTCTTCAGTGATGTTCCTTTTCAGTCCAGTCTCTTCTCAGTGACTGCACTTTCTGAAGTTCACAGTATATATTTACAGTGTTTGATTTTATAAGGCATAATGCTTGATGCTGATAGTTACTACTAAGGACTAGAGTTCAGAAAGGTTCTTGTTTATGCTTGCTCCTATGGAGACTAAGGTGATAGCTAAACCTTGTGTACCACCTTGAGGTGCAGTAAGTAAGAGATGGTAGTTGTAGGGAGGAGTGGGCAGGACAGGTGATCTTAAATGACCAACAGAGGATGCTGCTCCGTAGACATCATATTCAATGTAAAGGTGACAGATTCTAAGGGTTAAGTCTCTTCTTCAATGGCTTGCATCCAGAGAGGACTCTGTCCATTCTGCCTTTGATCCCAATCTGTGTGTTCCTGAATCCAATCTCAGAATCCAGCGCCTGAATCCATTTCCTCTCTGCCACTGAGTCTCATCTGGGACTTCTGCAGTGCCTGCCCACAACATCAGTGGTGACAGTGACCTAATTGCCATCAAGGGGGTGGGTTTGATATCTGGTTTGCATATATTTAATGATATTGTTATTATTGTTAAACTTGTTTCAGTTTTCTAATCCATCAGTCTTGGCATTCTTGGCACTGTTCTACTTTCAGGCCACTCTTAGATCAAAACTTTTCAGAAGTTAATAACTTGGTGTCTCTGCTTCTGTGACAAGTACAGTTGAAATTGGTTTAGGCTTAAGTTTGCACAGGTAGAGAGATATGAAGGCAAACAGAGCATCACCTCTTGCACTTTGTCCCCTAAGGAAACCATACTAAAAAAGAGATTTGCTATTTGTACAGATACCAAGGATAACAATACAAACCATAATTAAAGACAATAAAACTGTTGGAAGGTGTATTAAACCTTGTACTTCAGGGCTTAAGCTAAACTCTATCTGTTAGAGAGGATTATACCTCTATATTAGAGCAAATAATTGATTTTTCTGGGTCACTTCAGATTCCCTGCCCAAAAGTAAACTGGTGTGTGTGTGTCAAAAGCAAGAGCATCCCTTTATTTTTTCTTCTCCCTTTATTTGTCTTCTCCCTTTTTATATTCAGGCTACTATTTGATGATAGCAGTTTCTGCAAATCATATGGGGAATCTAAGCTTGGTCATTTGTGTGATAAAATGATTTGATACAGAATTATTTCTTCCATCTTTCACTAAGAAGGTGAACCATAACACAAGGGGAACAAGGTGGGAGTCACAAAATTTAACTGATAGCTGCTGTGTAACTTTTCATGTCTTCCTCATGGTGCCCTCATCTTCTGGCTTGGAATTTGGCTAGAGAGGGACATGGCTGGGTGGGTCGAGGTCTTGTCTAGGCAGGTAATGTCTATAGGTCATGTGCAGGAAACCACAGTCTGGAGACGCCTTCCTTATCTATAATAACCAATAGCATATTTGATTGATAGGTGAAAATTTTTCTTTACTGACTGTAAGACAAATAAGGGTGGGACATCTCTGATGGTAGATGATCAAAATTGCTCATCACTCTTTTGACCTTGCACTTCCTGAGAGGTGTGATAATTAAATGAGTCCCTCATGTTGGGCTGTATGAATATAACTTCATGTGTCTACAAACTGATACAAAATTCTCCAGGGTTATGTTTAGTGGAAGGAAAATTCCTGCTGCAGATGCAGCAGGCCTCTCTTTGGCAGCCTGCCAACACTGCCCCCTGAGATGAAGGGTCCTGTGATAACTGTTTATGTACTTGCAATTGTGTTTAATGATTTTAGTTGGAAAGGGCTTTCAGTTCTGCTAGAAAATTACTATGGGATAAAGATGTGGAATTTTCTTTGATACCTTTCTTAAACAGGGTATCTTTTCAAGCCAAGTCAGAGGTATGCTGAGGTACACAGGTGAGTGCCAAAAATTGCCATTGTCTATGAAAAGTCATGAAGCACTAGCAGTATCCTACACCAGTCAGAGAAATGCTTCTGGTTCTCAGAGGTCTCCCTGAATTGCCTCAAGCACTCCCTTGATGTAGTTGCACTCCTACTGCATCTGGGAGCATGGGACTGTGCCATCATCTTCCCACGTCTCATCTTCCTGCCTGGGAAATGGGGCTAAGACCTCCTGATATCATAGTGACTGTGAGACGCTTGGGATTGAATGTGTAAAATTACCTGTTCATGTTGAACTTGAGCCATTGAATAACAAGAACAGCAAACTGAGAGAACTCTTGATGCAGTTTGTGCTTCCTCTTCAGCTATCCCTGCAGCACATCTGCCACTGAAGACTCCAACACGCTTTTGCCAGTTTGCCCACAACTAAGACATTGCCACCTCCACCAATCCCTCTCATGGCAGACAAAGTGTGAACTGATTGTGGTGCTTCACCTTCGTGTTCAGAATTGGTTGCAATGAGCTTGGATGCTAGTAAGTTTGCATCTCCTCTGTACAGTGGTGAGAACAATTCCTTCTGGCTGTTCTGTGCTTCTGTGCCTTTGCAAATACATAGGAAGGGTACAGTGCACAAGCCTTATAAGTAACAGCTGAGGGAACTGGGGGGGTTTAATATGGAGAAAAGGAGGCTTGTGGGAGACTTTCTTGCTCTCTCCACAACATACTAGAAATGTGGAGGGTAGTCTCTTCTCGTAAGTAAAAAGTGACAGGGCAAGAGGAACTGGTGTCAAGCTGTGAGAAGGGAAATTTCGTTTGGACACTAGGAAAAGTTTCTTCCCCAGAAGTGTTTTAAAGCACTGAACAATCTGCCCAGGAAAGTTGTGGAATCATCACCACTGGAAGTATTTAAAAGATGGGTAGATGTGGTGCTGAGGGACATGATTTAGTGGTGGATTTGGCAGTGCTGAGTTAACAGTTGATTTCAATAATCTGAAAGATCTTTTCCAACCTAAACAGTTCTATGATTCTGTGACTATGAAGGTCATGATTTAAGAAAAAAACAGAAGATATTTCCTCTGCAGAAAAATGGATATGTAGGAAATCATACTGTTAATTTAATCTGATTCAGTTCTGATAGTTAGAAGTAACTACACTGAAATCAATGTGTTACTTTCAAACAAATGGAAATAGGTAACGGTTTCTTTAGTAGAAGAAAGGTTTCCTTATATAGAATAGAGCAGAAAATCAGTAATTCCTGTAAATTTCTTCCTTGTCATTAGTAATGCTGTGTTGATTGATCCAAACAGAAAGTTTGGCTAAATCTACGACCAGATCATATTACAGCAAACATTGCTCAGAGCATCTTCATGTAAAACTGGAATACACCTGAGCAAAATAATGAACTGCTTGAAGCAGAATTTTTAAATGTTTTTGATTTTTTAAGAATGAAACCAAAATAGCTTTATCAGAGGAATTTATGATGTGGTACTGCAGGACCACCACTGATGTAGAAGCAAATCCCTAATCTGAGGGACACTAGAGACTTCTCATGCTTTCTGCTGTGCTTTGGCCTCTTACCATTTACAAGGTGTATGGACAAGGTGGAGGCATTTTTTTCCTCATATTCCATGGATATAGAATTTCTTCATATTCACCATTAAGATAGCATAAAACAATAAAATCAAAGCACAGGTTTTTGTTTCCTTTGAGAGACAACAGAAAGACTGGTTTTACTGCAGTTCTCGGCATCTGAAATCCAAAGGGACCTTTCCATACAAAAGCTTAATTTGTACTTGATGGGAACCCAGTTTACTAGTTTAAGTCACTGTTGGCTAATACAGCTTGAAGCTGTTCCACAATAATGCACTACATTCAGCTGTGAGTCTTATCACTGGAACTTATCTGACCTTTCCCAGGTAAGCTGGAATTGCTTAACACTGTGGCTACCCCAAAACTAATAGAACCTTTCAGCATGGCTTAGGCTATCACTTCACTTCTCTGACATCAATTTCTAAAATAAAATAGAAGGCTAATTGGTAAATCAGGTGAGTATTTTTCCCTCTCCCTCTGAGATATAATGGTCAAATACATTTTCAAATCTCAACTACTAACGGTACAAAGGTATGACTTAAACACATAAATAAAGGGGGAAGTTCAGCGGCATGATGAAAATTCAACTAGAATTTATCAGGCTAAATTTACCAGCATTGCTGAGGATGGATCCTAATTGCAGTCACCATATCTAAGGTGGTGTGATCAGTTTTAAGCAACATAGTTGATAACTTAGGGGAGAAATGTTTATGCTGAAAATAGAGTGTAACTCCTAGGTTCTTGGCAGCCCCAATAATTTTTTTTTTGCCCCATGATATCATCCTACTGTGCTGAAATGCTTTTAAAGAAATGCAAGACTACATAGGCTGACTAAAGCATGAATTCTTCAAAAACTGTCTGGCATGTGGTTCTGAAACTGAAGACAGACACTAATGGGATGCTTGGCGTATTTTGTGTTGGATTTTGAGGTGTAGCAAAACAAAGCTACAAGGAACAACAGGAGCTGAACACTGATCCAAGTGGGTCAAGGCCATTGCTCCTTACTTAGCAGAAGGATTTGGGATAAGGAGCAGCAGGTGATGTGAATGATGGGTGTGAAAAAGGCTCTTCAAGCTGTCAGAGGAAATTAAGATAAAAAGAAAGGTAAAAGAGTGAGGAAACTAGTCAGGCTCATAGGTTCAAATCTCTGCTGAACATCTCAAAGACATGAACTCAAGCCAAACTGTAGAGGATGTATCAGAGCCCAGACTATAACACATTTCAACAGCCAGTCTGACTATAAAAAAGAGCAAACAAATGGGGGAAGCATTAAAGTGTGAAAGGCTTTTACACTTATTCATTTGACAGTAGTTGAGACTGTGAGCAGCAGCCTTGAGGCACAGTCCCATATTGCTGCTTTGTGCACTAAACAGATGGAAAAAAGGGGAGTTCCTGCCACAAGCCACTTCTAGTCTTAGTATAAGGCACAATTATCCTCTAATCACCACACATGGTTGTATGAGGTGGGGAACCTCCTGCCTACATTAGCGCAGTGCACCCATTGGTAGCACTGGCACTGCTGGTCAGTTCAACTGTCCCAGTCACAACTTGCAGAGACATTCCCTTTTTGGATTTCCATCAAAGCCACCCTGTCGTGGGAAGCAGGAGGAAGCTAGAGGAATCCAGGAGTGTGTGTGATCACTTGCTGGCTGAAGATGCGGCAGCTCCACAGGAGCACTCCTCGGGCATGATCCCCAGGAGCACTGCACATGGAGCTTCCTCCAAATCTTGGCCTGCACACAGGAATCTGATGTTTAAAAAGCCATTTTCCTGTCCGTATAAACAATTTGACCACAATAGCCGAATTCCTGGCTCTGAGGCCTCATTTAAATGTTGGTCAGTCAAGGCCCACAATTAGCATTTAATTAGTAAACTCATTACAAAGGCAGGAAGTCTCAGACTTTCCCTTCATTCTCTTTCAGGCCTCTGAAAGGAAGGACCAGGCCTGTCGCTGGCTTTCGATTCAGCAGAAGGGTGGATTTTTTGTTGTTGTTCTGTCTCCTGATTTCCCTCCGCTTGCAGAGTACTCGCTTTCCCTGAAGCAGACAGGCATGACCTGAATATGTTGAATGTTTGGCTGGAAATAATCTACTTAACATAAATATTTCCATCTACATTTCACCCTGGATGGCTTCCTCAGTGTTCCCAGGGGGCTGAAGAAGCAGTGGTTTTCAGGGATGATGTGGTGAGGAGCCCAGGCACTCACAAACCTCTGTGGCAGATAAACAGCCAAAAATCTGATCTGTGGTGCTGGAAGGTTATTTCTATTGTTTGTACCACCAGTCAGGAGAAAAGAGGCCTTCTCACAGTTGGAAAGGAAAGAGGTGAATGGTTAAAATAAAGAGAAAGCACTAACTTGGATAATGAAAGCAGACTGTGCCTGTAGTGAGGTACCTTGCAGGAAACATGATGGAACTGGTACAGTGACCTTTTTCCCAGTATGAGAGAGGGATTGGGAGCTCATGCTGTAGGTTACCTGACGGGGCATTGTTCATCCATAGGATGCAGGACTCTAGATCTGTCCACTTAGCTGCTTTTTGTGTGATCATTTGTGGAATATGAATTACAAACAGAGCTCAAACAGCCTGGCTTGCTGATTTAGGGTATGACAAGACAGTCCATAACACAAATTCTTTACCAACGCTTATGTTACTCTATGGAAATTTATTCACCTGGTCATGCCCTGGAGCAGGGAGAAAGTAAAGAAGTCAATGCAAAAACTAATAATTGCAAACAGGTTTAAAAATAATAGTTTCTTTTTTTCTCGATATCTATTTTCCATTGCAGCACAAAGTAGAGTTTGAAAAGTCTGCAGGCTAGCATGGTGCATTGTTCATTTTGTAATTTTGAGGAGATTTTCTCAAAGTAAACTTTGCATTTCTCTTGAAATGGAGAGCTGTAGTGTTACCTGTACCATTAGTCATACAAGAACACACTTCCTAACTGTGAGGGTTATAGAGCACTGGAACAGGCTGCTAAGAGAGTGGAGACTCCTTCTCTAGAGACTTTCAAAATTAATCTGAATACATTCCTGCATGACCTACCCTAGGTGATGCTGCTTTGGCAAGGGCAGTTGGACTTGATGATCTCTTGACATCTCTTCCAACTCCTGTCATTCTATGATCCTAAATGTATTTTTTTGCAAAGAGGGACTATGGGGAGCTGAAGATAGTCACATTGTGAGGCTTGTTGAATTGCCTATCTTACATATCTTGTCTGTCTTATGTCAGAGATGAGGACACTCCAAGAGTTTATTTCATAATATTAATCCCTGAAATCATAATCATCCTTTTCATGTCATGATCTGGCCATGTATACAGCAAATTTGCTTTGGATTCACTGTTTTATTCCATTTTACATCTTTAATTTGTTGTTTTGTCAATGTTACATCTTTAACATTTTTTTCCCCTTGTGTTCACAGAATTGGAAGGAGATAGCTGCCTTGTAGTGATTTATGGGAGTGCTTAGCCCTGGTTTGTTTTGGTTTTGCACAAGTGTTAAAAAGCATTTATTACCAGGCAAAGACCTTCTATGTGCTAGGACAAGGACTTGAAATTTCAAGTCTTTTCATTAAGGGCTTTTTGTAGGTCTCTTAGTATGGACAAGTTACTGAGGACACAGTTTGGGATTTGTTTGTTGGTTTGTTTTTTTGTTTGTTTGGTATCTAGGTCAATATTTAGTAGAATTTTATGGCAATATCCCATTTCCTCTATACTACTTCTGCAGAGAAAGATAAGCTACTGCACTCTTTTATCCAGGGCATTTACCCCTGTCATCATCCACACCAATTCCACTCACTTAGCCAGATCATGGGGTGAGCAGAACCACAACTTTAACTCCTTTTTCCATACTTCCCACTGTTACTTTGAAATTTACTCTGAGCAGTACTTCTGGAAGTTATCCAACGGATGTGGAGACAAGAATGGAGAGACCTTACAGTTTCTTGCTACCTTGTGTAACTAAATGTGGGAGCTACTAGATCAAAAGTGCTTACCTATAAAGTACCACCTTTTATAACTTAAGGAAATCAACTTGAATACTTTGCTAGTAAAAGGAGATAAATGAAGCAGGGTCATTAGAGACCAAGGCATGATTTATCTCATTCAAAAGTGGAGAATTCAGATGTTTTCCTCCAATGAGTACAATCATTAGATCTTCTCAGACTATAATGGCATCCTAGGCATTCACTTGGAGGCAGGGCACCTACATCATAGTCATCTCAGCTTAGACAAGTTATCTTCATCCAACATATAACACAAGTGAATGAATACAATTTTGTGAATACTGTGTTGAATGGTATTGTTGTGCTTGCTGGACTCACCAAGAAAAAGAATCATTAAATAGATAACTTCTGACTAGGAGATTTTAGAGCTGAGATAAATAATGTAAAGCAGGGGAACTCTCAGTCACCTTTCTGCTAAACATCGCTAGAACTAAATGGCAGTCTGACACTTACCAGTACAAAATATGAATATGCTCATTTTCTTTTTCTCTCTCTCTCTTTTTTTTTTTTTTCTCTTTCCCCCCCCACCCCCCCCCATTGGCTCTGAATATTTTGTTTTAGAACGTCTAATCACTGGACCATTCTTTTTCAATGTGATGTGAAATAGTATCTTGCCTCAACCACTACCATATGATCAGCTCTTCAGATCCATTTTTCATTCATGGGTCAGTGTGTATCAAACTCCAGAGCACTGGCCCAAGGTAGGTTAGCTTAATTACCTTTCTTGAGTTTTCATTTCTCTCTAGTAGCTCTAAAAAGATCTTGTAGATGCTTGCATGAAATAAGACTAGATATATTCCACCCCTCACCCACCTGCCTGAAAAAGTCAAGCACTGGCTGGAGGTCTATCTGCATGCCATAAGACTGCATTTCCCCAGACTTGTGCTCATGTCCAGTCTACAACGGCAGTTCAAAGAAAAAAGTGTAAATGAACTGTGTAAGAATGATCTGGCTTGTGGATGGTATGCCTGAGAGACAATGCCAAATGTTTAACCTTTTTTTTTTCTTGGTGCCAGAAATGAGGGAATCCTGGCACAAGGTGATGAACTAATTAGCTGAGGCTGCTGGTTTATAAAACAGATGATTCCCTGAAACAGTAAATGTCTGGCCTCATAACATATGCTCTACAAGTAGAAGCATGGTTTCAGTTGCATCAGTTCACTTTTCTTTTACTATTTTCTTTTAAAATTAAAATTAAAATCAGGAATAGAAATAAAACAGATCAGAGTTCATGACCTGTTCAGGAATGCAATTAGCCCATAAAAATCATGACTGGGATTTGTTGCAAGGTAGAAACATGATCCCTTAAAAAACTTGCCTCTTTGCAAAGAACCAAACGATGGGGAAGAACAAAATAAGGGAGAGATGAGCGGTTCTTATTTTAACCTCACTTCCCTCCCTCCTGAACTAGAAAGAGCTGTAAAAGAAAAGACACATCACCTCCTGTAGTCAAGTTTCACAGCAAACAAGAAGTCCTGAGCAACTCTGTGATTACTTTTATCTCTGTAAGACTAATCCCATGATAAACCTCTTGTTTCCTATACTTGATGTACCACTATTTTACTAGTCCTGAATGCATCAAGCACATTGTGGATGGCTCACTATGAACAAACAGAACCTGACAGTTTCCTTCCTTAAAATAAACAGAAGTGGTACTTAGACACAGTTCAAAGAGTTTAGCACTCCCAGAATGGCTATTATTACCCTTTAGGTGGGCAAGTAGACCCAGTTTATCATTCTAGTGAAGGCACCTTTTTAAAATTTTTCTCCCTTCCCATTTTTTACTGGCAGTAAAATGACTATAAAATTACCAAGCCTGCTTTTTTAATAGTCCTCTGCTTCCACTTTGCATGCAAAGTGATCTGTTTATGCCACCGCTTGTTTGCTTCCCCCTCCTTTCCTCAGAAAAAGTCATGTTATTCAGACTTCTCAGGAAATATTTTAGCAATGCTTCTCTCCATCCTCAAAGCTATGCAGTACTGGACTGTTAACCAACTACAGGAGAATTTTAAGAATAATATTAATGAGCCCTGTGAGGCCTTTGATCCAAAGATTTCTGAGGCTTAACAGTTATCAGTGCTGTGGAGCGAACCTACCTACATATTCCCCCAGGGTTTTTCACTCATGAGTGGTCACAAATTTTATGGCATCTAAGATGGAAATGAGCTTTTTAAAAGACCTTTGGTGCCTTGTCTACATGGAGTTCATAAAAGAAGTGCTGTGAAGTAGAGTATAAGTTGCAATTCTGAATGAAACTCTTACTTGGAAACTCGTTTATCATAAGAATCATAGAATCTAAAAATCTCTGTAGAGGTCATCTAGTCCAAGTCTCCTGAAGTAAGCAGGGACATCTTCAACTAGATCATGTTGCTCAGAGACTCATCCACCTTGTCCTAGAATGTTTCCAGGGATGGGGCGTCTACCACGTCTCTGGATACCATGTTTCAGTATTTCACCACCCTCAATGTCAAAAATACCTTCCTTTTGTGTAGTCTAAATCTCCCCTCTTTTAGTTTAGAACCATCACCCTGTTACAACAAGCTCTGCTAAAAAGACTCTCCCCACCTTTCTTGTAGACCCTCTTTAAGATCTGAAAGGTCACAATAAGGTCTCCCTGGAGCCTTCTCTTCTCCAGGCTGAACAACCAAATTAATATCTGAGTTCATCCTACGTGAATGTAAGGAACTGCTCAGAGTATCTAGGGCTTCTAGGTTATAAACCAAGAGGCTGGATAAAAGGAAATTTATATCCTTTAACATTGAATATCAAATATTTGATAGACATTCTGGAACAAGCCCAGTGGAGGGTTACCAAGATGTCTGAGGACAGGAGAACATGACATAATAGGAGAAGATGAGGGTCCTGGGTTGGCTCAGCATTAAGAAGAGTCAAGATCACTTATAACAATTGGTATTGCATCTACTTTATTGGGGTATGTAAAAAAAGAGCAAACCAGACATACACAGCAACAGGACTAAGGCAAAAGACAGGAATGAGATCCTAGACAATTTCAAGTGATCTCCATACTTTTTTTTATTTTTTTTTTTTTAAAACACCAAACAATGATTCCACAGTTTCTCACTACTGAATCTAGCCGTCCTAGCTCTCTCCATGAAGTGCATCCCACCGTCATAATGCAGGTAGCTAAAGTAACTAATGGCCTTGATCAGTCTGTCTCTCCAGTGGCTGTAAGGGACTCTGGACATGTACCCTGGGTACTTGTGTTAATTGACATGAAATGTATTCCACATAGAATAGACTAGACTAGACTAGAATAGATTAGACTAGAATAGACCAGGTTGGAAAAGACCTTTGAGATCACCCAGTCCAACCTATCATCCAACATTATTTAATCAACTAAACCATGATACCAATACCTCCAGTGATGGTGACTCCAGCACCTCCCTGGGCAGCCCATTCCAATTGCCAATCACTCTTTCCATGAAGAACTTCTTCCTAACATCCAGCCTAACCCCAGCACAACTTGAGACTGTGTCCTCTTGTCCTGGTGCTGGTTGCCTGGGAGAAGAGACCAACCTCCTCCTGCCTAAATCACCCAAGGCTCCTTCTGTAATGAATTGAAGTACCTGTTTCTCTGCTACCTTCAGCATAAGCTGAAGACTTTAACACTCTTAACACCTTGATTAAACCCAGAGTTCACTGTTTCCTTCACACAGGCACCTTGGGTATCTGAGACATCCCCAGACACTGGTAAAGATGACATGGCATTTCAAATAGTAGTTTACACCCAGCTGTCAACAATGGAGTCAAGGCCATGCTGTTGGGATAATTCCAGGTTCAAGTGTCTTCCCAGTAAACGTATAAAGAAAACAAGTTTTTTTTTTCCAGTGGTTATTTGGGCCTTTGTCTGAGGCTGTCAAGATCCTAAATACTTGAATAAAGACAGATATTAATATACTGTTGTGTACCTTATACATTATTACTGCTCTGAAGCTCCCATTGTAATATGTGATTGAATTTTCCCAGGAGATTTTTCTCAGGGTTGTATTCCTTTGCCATTTAAGAAACATAGAATCATCTAGGTTGGAAAAGACCCATAAAATCATCAAGATCATCTATAAACCTAATACTGCAAAGTCCACCATATCCCTAAGCAGCACATGTACATGTGTTTGAAATGCTTCCAGAGATATTGACTCAGCCACTTTCCTGGTAAGCCTGTCGTGATGGTGAAGACCTTTGGCCAGATCTTAAAGGCATAACAAATAAGGTGTCTCCCATAAAGAAGTCTATTCATTTTGATCTTATACATCCAAAATTAATCCCTTAGATCTCTTAATGAAATTCTCCAGAAAGGTCAAAAGTTCAGAGATGTGCAAATAGGTAAGATTCAGGCATACAATTCACAGTATACTTGAAGGAGAAATTGAATGTTTGCTGGTGCTGCTGATTTTGTCACAGGTAGGAATAAGGTGATGTGTGACTGTTGCAGCCCTGTTGACCAACTACCTTGTACAGACACTATGCTTTGGTTAGATCTTCGACAAATGTTGATACTTTAGATCTTTTGGTTAGAAGTTGTGAGCAAAAGTAAGATAACTAAAACCCTGGTCTTACCAACAGAGATGTGCCAGAAATGGTTTTCCCTTCTCTGTCATATCAAGCATGTTTTAATCTGTGTACATCGCTCTAAACCTAAGTATAATGGTATCTACAATGTGTGAAGTGGCATCATGTCAGGTTTAGTGACACAGGGGCCAAACCCAGGGAAGAGCTGCACTGGGAAACTGCAGTTGTGAACACACCTTCCAGCCAACCTGCTCTGCATTGGGGTCCCATTGGCAGTAGACTCAAGGGAAGTTCTGCTGTGGTCTTTCTCTGGGGCTAAAACTCTTTGACTTTATTCATTTTGGCATTCTGACTTACAGGCAGAGGGGATATCAGTATTTGCAATGCATATCTCCCATTGCATGGAAAGAAAAAAAATGCGTGAGGGGAATGGATGGTGTAACCCTTCTGTTCGAAATAACCATACTTGACAGGCCTGTCTCTACCAGTTTGTTGGTGCCAGCAAAGATTCAACTGTATAAATAAGCTTTGATTTTTCCCAGAATGCCAAGGCTGAAATAACCTGTAACACTGATGAGGCTGTGGGTGCTTTGGAGCTCTCCTAATGTATACAGGGAGGGATAATCATCCTCTTTTCATAGCCGAGTAAACTGAGGCACAGGGAAAAGATGCTAAGCAAGGAGAGTTACAGTGCCACAGCCTGTGAGAGAAGCTAGCTCTCCTGACTCCCCAGCGTTTGCCTTTTAACCACTAGACCATGAATCCTGTTTGCTTTCTTTTCCTGCGTTTTGTGCATGTTTGTTTTCCCCTTTCATGTACCTAATGATGCTGGTCTCTAGCAGGCAGCAGACAGCTGATAGATTACAGGGAGCGCCTGACCAAAATGGAAGGCAGGATGCTTCACCAGCTCCAGGGCTATTTAACTTTTCTCCTACGGTGTGGGTCTGGGTGTCACCGACTTGTGCTCATATAACATCCCTGGGGCAAGGACAACAACTGCCTGAATGGAAAAAGGAAACATTTCCTGTGTCTTTAACTACTTTTAGTGCATTTTGGCACCTTCAAAGAAAGCAGTGTGCTTAGCTAACAGTCAGCCAGCACTCAGCAGGTCTTCAGAAACCTGTGATTTTGGTGGACAAATTCATCAGAAACTCCACTGTGGGAGCATAACTCGTCACTCACAGGGAGATAGGAAATACTTGTTGACCTCTCTGATACTTGAGCCCAAGCTGCATTGCAAAGTGGTTTTAAACAGACCACCTCACTTGGATTGGTTTTCACTCTCACTTCACCTAATTTTATTTTAGGCTTAGTTAGTGCCATTTCTTACAGTCTATATGCACGGGTACTGATGAATCGTCTTAATTTCTATACTTCTCTATCCCTCCAGTGAAGGCTTCAGTTAACAGATCAGAGAAAAAGAGGCAGAGAGAGAGGCCACCAGCCAGAACACCTTAGGAGCTGCTTGCTCTTTCTCTTTACCTCACAGCATCTGCAAAACAGTTAAACCACAGTCCTGCCTAGTTTTCTGAAATGGAGGATTGGGTTAAACCAGTGAAACAAAGCTTTTTTTGCAACTGTTTAAAGTGTGTTGTGTAGGCATTGGGTTTTAGCCTTTTTTTTCCCCCTCACTTTTTCCCCCCCTCCTTTTATTTTTCTTCCAGCTGGATATTCAGATTCCCCCCCCCCCCCCCCCAATGTTATAATATCAGGAAACAAAGCTGTATTCATTTTATGTGCATAGGAAAATGGCTCTGATATTACTGATTTAAATCCCCATAGCAGTTTTTTCTTTGATGTATCATGCTGCCCAGACAAGTGATGGAGTCACCATCCCTTGAGGTGTTTAACAGACACGTAGATGGTGCCTAGGGATTTGGTTTAGTGGTGACCTAGCACTATTTGGTTAATGGTTGGATTTGATGATCTTAAAGTTCTCTCCCAAGCAAAATGATTCCTAATTCTGTGATTCTATGCAGTTGTATATCCACAAGTGGCCTTGGTGCAGGTTTGATTTCCACTAATAATGCACATCACCAAAAGTTAGATGTAGAAATGCTTTCAAAAGGCTGAAATACCTTGTACTTATTTACATCAGCCACAGGAAGAAACATCAGTATGTTTTAAGTAAATCACTAGTGCTTTCAGGACAGCAGAGAATGACTGATAATAATTACTGGTGCTTTCAGGGTGTCTCCCAAGGTCCAAATTGGTGGTCAAAACTCCATTGTGTTCATAGCTGTCCAAAACCAGCTCAAAAGTAAGTCCTGCTCTATAAAGCTGAGAGGTAGGTTTGTGTCCAGGCTGTGTAACATGTGCTTTCCTTGAAGATGAAGACTACCCTGCCATGCAACACTGATCCCACAGCTGGGTCCTGGGCTTACTGCAAAGTCTGCAGAGAAAAGCTCCTTCAGAGCTTCCTTCACTGACTCATGCCCTGCTTATTACCTTCCTTAAATGCAGACATTGAGATACATACCAGTGACCATACCCTCTTCAGAGGAATGAACTTATCGTGCTTATTTATGAGGATATTGTCTATCAGGTTTAAGAACCTGTAGCTGATGCTGTAGGACAAAAAATAATAATAAATGGAAACAGACTACCTGAAATGTCAGTATTATCTCTGGATGCCAGAGGCAGAGGGAAAGCACTTACTGGGATTATTCTCGTATTATTTTGCCATTAGAGATTCTAATTAAAATGCAAGCCCTGACTGAGCTGGGCACTTCTAACACACAGTCTCTGATCAAGAAAAGCTATGATTTTAGGTCCTGCTGCGTTAAGGAGGCTTGTGTTGCATTTGAGTAGGTTTTGCTAAAGTCAGAAGGATGAAAAAAAGAGAAAAACTGAGTACAAGTGCTGGAGAGCCTTGTTCATTTGTTCTGCCTCCCTAAACTGAAGCAAGATTCTGTAGGAAACATTTTGTCTCTTTTTCTCTTTCCCTTTCTTGGCGAAGGGGGAGAGTCAAGCAGCTCTCAGAGTCAAGATATTTCCTCATCTTGCAAAAGCAGAGATCTTTTGCTGGCCCTGGGAATGATGTAGTATCCCAGTGTGAAGCATGTGAATGAGGCCACATGGTAAATGTCATGGGAACTGTGGGTCTGCTAAGCAGTGGGTGCAAAAGAGCAAGAGTGGAGACAGTCCTGCTGAAAGGACATCCTGTGAATGAAGTGTGACTGAAGGGCTGGGTGGCCCCGGGGCAACCTTCTACTCTTTAACCGGGGAGATACACGTGGCTTTTAGCAGCATCAGTGGCATTCTAACTCTTTCAGAACCTCAACAGGGAATGAGAATGCTCTGCTTTATTTTGCTCACTGAATTTTAGTGGAAAACACTGTTTGTTTTTCAGTCATTTGCTCCAAAAGCTTGTTTTACTGACGTCTTTTGGCTCTCCTGGCCAATTTGTTGGTCTGCTGCTATTATTGGAAATCATATTTTTGAAAGAATCACAGCTTTTGCTTAAGTGCTGTACTCTTGTGGTAGAGTGGGAAGTGTCCTAACTCACTAAAGGACAGTTTCTTCAAACATGAACTGTCCTGTCTTTTGCTAGGATTGTCTGATTAAAGGAACCAGGCAGCATCCTCTTTGAGTAAGTCTACCTTTTTTTTTTTTCTCATGTGCCATGTTTTCTATAGGGAAAACTTCATACAACATAGTGACACTTTCAGCTTCGACTCTGTATAAGAGTCAGTGAGAAATTTCTGGTGACGTTTCTTTGGAAAACAATCATTCAAAGTGAGATGTTTTTGGAAAGTAAAAAAATAAATGAAACCAACCAACCAACCACAACACCCCAAAACAAACCCCAAAAGCAACTCCCAAAAGCCAAACAAGCTGGTTTGATTGAACTTCCTATTTCAAAATTTGAAAGAAAAGCTTTCAAGAGATATAATTTTGATCCTTTTTCTTTCTTTTTTTAAAAATTTTTTTAACCCTCCCAAAAGACACTTGAATATGAAAGTACTTTTCATTTGATCTGTTTAACCCTGGCAGTTCCTAAATACCTAAACTATTTAGAATAGAATAGAATATAATAGAATAGAATTGAATAGAATAGACCAGGTTGGAAGAGACCTTCAAGATCATCGCATCCAACCCATCAACCAGTCCAACACCACCTAAACAACTAACCCATGGCACCAAGCACCCCATCAAGTCTCCTCCTGAACACCTGCAATGATGGTGACTCCACCACCTCCCCAAGCAGCCCATTCCAATGGGCAATCATTCTGTATAGAACTTCTTCCTAACATCCAACCTAAACCTCCCCTGGCACAGCCTGAGACTGTGTCCTCTTGTACTGGCTGCCTGGGAGAAGAGACCAACATCTGCCTGTCTACAACCTCCCTTCAGGTAGTTGTAGAAAGTGATAAGGTCACCCCTGAGTCTCCTCTTCTCCAGGCTAAGCAACCCCAGCTCCCTCAGCCTCTCCTCATAGGGCTTGTGTTTCAAACCCCTCACCAACTTCATTGCCCTTCTCTGGACTCATTCCAGCAAGTCAACATCCTTCCTAAACTGAGGGGCCCAGAACTGGACACAGTACTCGAGGTGTGGCCTAACCAGTGCTGAGTACAGGGGCAGAATGACCTCCCTGCTCCTGCTGGCCACACTGTTCTTGATGCAGGCCAGGATGCCATTGGCCCTCTTGGCTGCCTGGGCACACTGCAGGCTCATGTTCATCCTACCATCGACCAGCACCCCCACGTCCCTCTCTGCCTGGCTGCTCTCCAGCCACTCTGACCCCAGCCTGTAGCACTGCATGGGGTTGTTGTGGCCAATGTGCAGAACCCGGCACTTGGATGTGTTAAATCTCATGCCGCTGGACTCTGCCCATCTGTCCAGCCTGTCGAGGTCCCTCTGCAGAGCCTCTCTACCCTCCAGCAGATCAACTCCTGTCCCCAGCTTGGTGTCATCAGCAAATTTACTGATGATGGACTCAATACCCTCATCCAGATCATCAATAAAGATGTTAAAGAGCATGGCGCCAAAATCCAGATCCTTGAAAGGACCAAAATGCTTCTCTGCCTTCTAGGAGACAGTAGGGTTTCAGGGGTGTCTCTAGACAGCAGAACACAGAAGTCACCCACTGAACACAGGCTTGAACCCAGGTTTCTTATACCCCAGAATAATGCTTTAATCACCAGTCTACATAGGTTTCCTGATCCACAAAAGAACACTGTGCCTGTTATGGAGATGTGTATTGTGGATATGCCTCTTCTAGGGCTCTGCTCTGTGAATGGGAGTTTTGCAGCACAGGCTGAAGCCTCTCTGCTTTGCTCCAGAGCCCCCTACACAAGTCAGGACTGGATGTGCCCAAGGATTGTGTCTGACAGAATCTGGTCCTGGGGTAAGAGAGACATGTCAGGATGACAACAAATGAGATGTCTATCTTCTGGAGGAGATGATGGATCAGTGGGCAAAGAAATGCAGGTCATATGTGGTATAAAGGGCTTGCCAGGACTTACTGTGGGTAAGAACACCCCAAAGGTGATATAAAAACACTTCAGTATTTTCCAGAGCAATTCCACCCTTGTTTTCAGTGAGCAGCCCCTGACTGAGCTGCAAACTAGTTCTGCTCTGCTCTCCTGTAACAGGGAGCACCTAAAGCTTCTGCTTGTGATATTTGTTTTCATTTTGCTTTTCAGATTTAGCAAATACAAGAACAAAAGCAGGAAGGATCCAATAAATATTTACCCTATCTTCAAAAATAACAACATCAAAACACCAAATCACTTCAGGAATAAATAAGACAGCTCCAGAGATGTTACTGAGAAAGGCTCAGGCTGCAGTCAGGTTAGCCCTGGTGATGGGAGAGTGACTAGAGGGTGGAAGCTGCTGTAGAAGAGAAGGCCATTTTTTCAAGGCAGGAGAAATATGAGTATTTAGACCACCTGAGGATCTGACTGTCTACAAAGAGGCATGATGGCAATGCTAAAGGTCACAGAGGACATTCCTGAGGTCTGCTGGATGTAAACACTTTTCTTTCCACTACTCACTAAAGTAGAAAGTGAAAAGAGAAACCAATCCTGCTTTTTTTTTCTCTCTCTCTTTTTTTTTTTTTTTCCCCTTCTCTCAAGTCAGTAAGCCTATGGCATGTGCCATCTTCCTCAAGCTCTGTGCTTTGACAGTCCCCTTGGGACATGTGATTTCTTATTTTGGCACTGCACACGATGGCTTACCCCTCAGCTGGAGGATGTAATGTTTGGAAAGTGGAGTTTGAGCTGAAGCTGGATGCCCTCTCCTTCACATCTCTGAGCTGGTGCTGAGTGATGGAGAGGAAATATCTTAGCTGTGAAGATTGGCAGGGTTTATTAGCTTGCATTCAAGAGCACTAATGCCAGGTGACTTTCATCTGCATGTGGCTGATTCCATCTGTGCGTCCCAAAATATGACATCCAGGAGAGCTCTTTCACTCATGGAAGAGAAAGATCCCAGTGAAAACCCCAACTGGGAGCACAGCCAGGACACACAGGTGTGGATTTACAAGGAGAAAGGAAAGAAGAGGGATTTAGGTCCTCATTAGCCTCCACCTCCTTTCCTTTATAGCCAAAGTTTTGAGCTCCCAGCCTTGTTGTGTGGCTTTTTCCCTCAGCAATGCTGTAGAAAGAAAATGATGCTGAGAAGAGCAAGCATGGGGACAAGCCCAGTATGTGATGTAATGAGGCTAGGAAGAAAGGGTCTCAGGCCTCTGCACTGCCACTGATCCTCCTTCTTTCCCTGTTGTGACCGTTTGAGGCAGTGCCTTTAAGAAAAGGGACACTATGGCTGAACGTTTTATAAACAAGGGACAGGTCTAAACTAATTTCATTGGTGGATTGGTAGAAAGCAACTTTAAACTCTGCGTCCAGCAGAGACTTTGGGCAGTCTTGCACTTTCTCCTTTGGCAGCTTGCAGCTTCTGGGCTTTCGGCCAGCCTGACCTTGAACAGATAAGACCTCTACTAACACATTTGCTCTAACCATATTCTGCTTTGATTAACAATTGCTCTTTTTCTCTCTTTCTAACCCTCTCTGGGGAAAAAGGGGAGAAAAGGGCGGTACGGGGGGGGGGGAACCCTCCTCAGCAGAGGAGGGAATCTCATTCCTGTGTCACTTTGTTGTATATTTCTGTGTATATATTGTAAATATTGTAAATTCTGTATATAAACCTGCATTTCCTAAACCGCCTGTAAATACAGCACAAATCCTTTGCTAATCCAGCTGTGTTGTTTTTTCTTTCAATTTTCTTCCCTTTACTTATGGGGGGGGAAGAAGGCTTGAGGTCTTCCCCTCAACCCTCGACACCTGTGTATCCCAGATACCAAGGCCTGACATTTCCCTTTCCTGCAGCACGCAAAATAGTGCTTTCCCTGACTTCTGGCTAGTATATTGGCTTTTTTTTTCCCCCCCTGTAGTCTCCCAAGCAGCTTGTGTGTCCATCTCCTGGAAGTACTGCTACTGTCATGTGTTTGGATTAACATTTCAGCTTCTCCCTTGCTTCAAAATCTATGTTTCCAGGAACATCCAATATAATACTATCAATATCTAAGGTCCCAAATTAAAAGAGATACATTTGGCATATCTGTTTTCTCTTCCTATTCTGATCTGCCCTGGATGACATCACCTGCTCTCTTGGTTCCACCTAACATGCATGTCAGCTTTTTTAAGTCACTATTTGGAGCTTCATTCCACTTTGTGGCTTAACTCTTTGTTGCTCTTTGGCTTTACTGAGATACTGTCTGCTTTCTATTGCAGCATCGTTTTGCATTACATTTGTGCTGCAACACAACTTTGAGAATATGCTGCATCACAAGTCTGAGAATATGGACTTCTTTTATTGTAATCCCTTAGGAAGACACCGTTTTGCATCTGGACTTCATGTAGGGGGCAGGATGAAGACTGGATCTGTTCCTTCACTGAAGAAAATGGGTGGTGTGCAATGCCTACAAACCAAACAATGGGTTAGCTCTTTCCTGTCCTGCCTCTTACAAATTATTCCCACTGGAGGACTATTTTATGTAGATGCCTTGCTAGCATGGGAGAAAGGTGTCGAGACCATGGCAGCTGCATCACCAAACATTTGTCACTTCATTACACTTTATTTTCTCCTGAGACCTTTCACGGCTGACTTAAGTGTACCTTGCCATCACAGGTGACTGAAAAGTTGAAAGGTGAACCAGACAATGGAAGGTGCTTGTGTTTCATGTTCCTCCTCCTTACTCATACATGTGACTGCTCAACAGGCTGATTTGGTGAGTGTTCATCTATGAACAGCTCCAAAAGGGGATTTCCCCTATTCTTTAGTTTCGTTCTCTCATATTTTACTTTACATCAAAAACATCCTTGCCCTGTCTCCTGTGTGGATAAGAAATTTTGTTGTGTTATCTTTGAATATGGGGGAATACATAAACAAATAAGCTATAAAATGCATTTAGTTTTTTGCTAATATTGTCACTGAAAAATGTGCTGTTGTCTTGGTTTCTTCTTCCTTTCTTTTTGTTTTTCAGGTTGCAGAGTGATTTCTGTGTTATGATGGAGTCAGTTTGCAGTACTAAGGTCCAGAGTTGTGGTTAATTAGCAGTCAGTTTAGGAAATTAGGTTATCATTACCTCATCCTTTCTTAGCTTAGCAGCCTTCCTCCTCTTCTAACTCACCCCTTCCCCATCCCCTCCAGCCTTCACTGCCCAGGAATATTATTTTTCTTAATGACATCTATGTCACACGTATAAACTCAAATCTGCTAAACATACCTCAACATCTCAGGTTTCCAGTACTTTGAAACTGACATGAATTAACTTTTTTTTTTTTTTTTTTTTTTTTTTAATAACCATGGGAACTAACCAAAGAAAGCTAAACACAAACAACAAGAAGGCAAAACCCCACATTGTTCTTTGCTTTCACCTCACCATGCTGGCTTTACTTTGGCTCTTGGCCATGCACCATCATGTCAGGCACACAGTCTGATGCTGGACTGACCTTCACTTGCCCTGTGTTTGTTGGTGGTGAGGATGCTTTCTTCCACCCTCTGCCATCCTCCCCCATGTGGAAAGAAAAGGGGAAAACAAACAGCAGAAAGGAGCAAACAAGCGGGTCCCCTCAACAAGTGGTATTAATGTGAAGAATTAAAAAGAAAAACCATAGAGAGGGAGATAAAACCCACAACTTAAAGGGGGATTTTCTAGTGGTGTACTTTGAAACCAGACACTTGCTACTAATGGCAGATGAGGAAGGGGAGTGGGAGTTCAAAGTTGGAGGCCTTGGGTTTACGGGTCTGTTCAACTCTATATTTAGCCAGGCCTTGTCTGTATCTCCATAGTGTCTCAGGACAAAAACTCAAGGTAGGTCCATGGAGAAGTGCTCATCTACTAACTTTTGGCCTAGAATAATTTTAAATTGCTCTTTTGTTACTTTCTTTCTGTCTGTCAGTGGTAGATTCATTTTAGCTCATCCTCCTTAGTGTGTTAGAGGTCTATGATATTGTGTATGGCAAGACCCAGCCGTTTCAGAGAAGGGTGGATGATGTGGAAACCTTTGGAGCACAAAGCTAGAGCTGAACCACCTCATCAATGTGGCCACAAGCACATCCTCTGAGCAAGAAGAAACATTTGAATCACCCACCCACCACTTGATCGCTCTTGCTGTGCAAAATATGAGCATTTCATCATAGTTTTGTTCTCCTTTTCTACCTTGTGGTGTTTTTTGATTATATTTTTTTTTTTTCCAATTCCCTCTACCTTAGTCTCTCATACCGCACAATGAGCTTGGGTAAATTATCACTGTTTTGTCCTCTGAGAGTGACTAGACCTGAATTGTGATCTTCAAGATAGTACCTCACACATTCTGTCTACTGAATTCTCCAACCCTATGTCAATTCCCCCTTCTCTGCAGCGTTCACACCTCTCAGACTTTTGCAGACTGGGTGGGGCTCACTCATAAATTAATAATTTCTTCAGCAAGCTGCTCATGGTTTTTGCGGGTCTTGACAGCCCTAAGAACTCATGCTGCTCTTTTCTGTGCCCCTCCTGCTGAACATGGATGTGCAGAGTGTGGAACTGCATGTGATAATCCCTGCACAAACTGTCCCTGCAGCTTGGAAGAGAAGGGCTTTCACTCCCCAACAGTGATCACAATTGAGACAGGCCAAAATCTTTTACCAAAGCTTTTGCTATATCACATTTCAAGGCAGAACTATCTGTTGCCTCTCAGGCAGTCTTTAGGCTAGGGAAATAGGTCTGAAAATAAGTAAATGTGTTACTGAATTTCAGACAGGACTTTACACTGAGGATAAACCAAGTTTCAAATCATATGAGCTGGCTGTAGCCAGCACCAGCAGTGGGGGGTGTGTGTGAAGGCTAATATGTGAATTTCTTCCATACACTCAGCGCTAACTCACATTGAAAATTGCTTGAGTTGAAATATATTAAATTTTCTCTTTAAGTGTTGTAGGTCTCATTGAACATTATCTCTCCTCAGGTTTGTCCTCACTGAACAGTGTATTTCACAGGCTTTTATCAGTCAGTCTTTGCATTTGTTTCTATTCTCCCAGGGGAAATTCTTTTTCTGTCTCTGCTGCACCTTCCAGGGCAGATTTCTGCTGTACCTTCATCCTCACTCATGAGTCAGAGTTATGATAGTCCCAGAAAGAGGACCTGTGTGACTCCATGGGGGAAAGTGAGAAGGACAGTGTTTGCAGGAGATTCATGCCATTCTTCTTGTCCAGAATGAGACATCAGAAGCATCCACCCTGCTTCTATACCCATCCATCACTGTTTTTTTTGTTTTTTTTTTTCTGTAGATGTCAGGGTTCTAGGGTCCCTTGCAGGATGAAAGGCCCAGGGCTTCATCCTGGTGATTCTTATGGTGGTTTTTCAGCATTTCTCAACCACCATATGGTCACCATCAGGGTGAGATGGTGAGAGCCAAAGGCAGCGCTTAAATTCTGCAGAATAAGTGATCTTGACCAAGCAAAGCACCAACTCCCTTACCTGTTTGCTGAGAGGAGACAAACCAGGAAAGTCTCATCCAGGCCAGAGGCACAGTCAGATGTCTGCTGGGACCTGGGGAGGCACAGCCAGGTGCCTGCTGAGATCTGGGCTGAGAGCCAGCAGCGAAGCATGGAGGGAGCCGGAGGCAATGTCCAGACATGTGGACATCCCTTCTGCTAACACACCCAGCTCTGTTGCATCCAACATGCCTCAGGGACACAACTGAAAGCTGTTGCGAATCCCCGGTATAGACACTTTGTAACTACTCTACAGTTAATTTTGAAAGCCTTAATTTGGTGAGGTAAATTGCCCAATCATATTCAGAAGATGTTTACTCCTGTCTCAGTTTGTCCATTTCGAAAAAAGATTTTT
Source organism: Melanerpes formicivorus (assembly GCF_026170545.1). Classification (NCBI taxonomy): domain Eukaryota; kingdom Metazoa; phylum Chordata; class Aves; order Piciformes; family Picidae; genus Melanerpes; species Melanerpes formicivorus. The sequence continues at coordinate 22,510,427 of NW_027142355.1, read as the reverse complement.
TCTGGTCATTGAGTGAAGGCTCAGCTTTCCCATTGTAGGCAAACCCCTGTGCCTCCCTGCCTACATGCTCTCTCCTGCCTCTTGAAGCAGTATGGAAAGCTTCAAATGCTCCAAACTCTCGCACCCTGATGCAAAGTAGAATAATTTATTTTTTCACAGGAGTGTCTTCTGGGGGTAGCTATCTTTTAAGACTTGGATTCAAGGGATTCTGCACTGTGGGCTCAGCTTATTTCTCACACAGTTGGATGCATTTCAGCGGTGGTGTGCATCAGCTCTTTGAACAACGCTTGGTTCCTCAGATAGCCACAGTGAAGTCAAAGGGCATCTTTGCTGAGCGAGGTGTTATTTCCAGGGGGACAGACACATCCACATCCTGGCTCAGCCTATTCTGTTTTGAATCCCTTATAAAAACTCAGCTGCTCGAATGGAATTATCAACTGAGAATCTCCCCTTCTCCTTTTTTCCTTTTTCCTTTTTTTTTTTGTTTTTTTTTTTTTCCTTCTGTGTAAGTTGTTTTTAATCTTTGTGGCTCTGTGGAAACTGGAAAAAGAAATAACCCAAGCCACAGAAAGCAAATTAAAAGGTCTTTGAATTTTATATTTTGCCTTAGGACTTTCTAGGTAGGCTTGCAATATTTAACACCCAACAGCTACACCTTGCAGACAGCTTAAAGCACAGATGCCCTGTCCCCTGAGTGTGTCTAAGGCCTGGGGTTTGCAATGTAACAATTTTTAACTACCTATGCTCTGAGGGCTGATTTTAACTGAGTTTGGTTAAATCAGAGAAAAGTCTCCCCTGCTGGAGATGCTGATGATCTGAAGTGAGTGTCTGGACTGACTTGGTCTCATTCATTTAATTGAACCTCTTTTTCAGATTCCTGACTTACGCTGATGTGGTGTAAACAACATCCCTTAGGTTGCTTCTCACTGTTTTCTTGATGTCATTGCTGGTCAAGTATAAATACCTTGCTTGTCCCATTAGCTTATATTTCTGCAAGAGTTTTTTTTTAAAAAAAAACTGTTTAAAAAATAAAAAGAAGAAAAAGGAAAAAAAAGAAGGTGACATTAAACCAGCTAAATAAATCTCAAGAGACCTGTCAATCACAAAAGATATTTACTGAAGCTTCTATTGACCCATATATGCTCTTATCTAGAAACCTTTATCTTCTAAGACAATGTTGACTAACAGCTTTTCCTTTACTCTTGTTTCTATCTTAAAAGAATAACAAATAAGCTTAATTCTTCACAAAATCTTTAGCAAATGCCTTTTAAGCCTAACACAATGGTAGTTATTTTAAGAAGGACAGCTAAGCACTGCAACACTTTTCTATTTTTCTGTCTTGGTTTTTCATATTGGAGCACTTAATCACAGTTAATCTCTGTGCACAAGGAAGACACATTAACTTTGTTTGCACAGGACTGATATAAAAGCTTTCAACTCCTCTGTTCCTGTATTCATCTCCCTGGTAAGCCTTACCATTTTAAATAACAGATAAAGAGAATACTGAAGATTCAATGATACAGTCTATCCTTGCTCAAGTAACAGCAGGGACTAGACTCTGTGAGCAAACTTGCAGCCTAACAGATGAGCCAGCTGAAGCTGAGCATCTGCAAATACTGCTGGAAGGTTTGAGCCAAGGAGAAGGGAATAATTCATAAGGGTGCATCAAAACCAGCAACAGGAGAAAATGCTGATGGTTTGGACAGGTGAAAAGAGAACACCTTTCTCTACAGCTGTAGGCATTCAGATGTCTCTTCTCTCTGCAGGCACAAGCAAGCTTCACTGCTAGCATTGCAGCTACCTCCTGACATTTGTCTGAGCTCCCCTTACTGTGTTTTGCTTCAAAGGCTGTAGTAACGGCTTGCTAAAAAGTCTTGTTTAGATAAGGTTATATTCTCCAAGGCTGTGAAATTGAGGGCTAAATCTCAGCTCTGCTGAAGTCAGTGAGCCTGAAATGAATAGAATTTCTTTTGGACTGACTTCGAATTTTACTGTTGATGGTAATGGTAATTTAAATGTCTCTTACGGCCTCTTTATTTTGTCAGAGCAATAAAAGGGGGCTTAGTCCTTGGTTATACCCAAAAGTTGCCCTGCTTAATTATCTTGAAGTAGTTGAAGTAATAAAGCCCCTTGTTTGCTCCCTGCCTCCCTCACACCTACCAGAGCAGACCTTCTGGTATAAATTTATCAATGTGTAACAGGAAGGGAATTACACTGTGGTGGCTTGGGGATGTTGGCTGCAAGGGGGTGGCTGCATGGTTATACATTAAGTGAGATCTTGCTTCTGAGATTTTTTTAAATTTTTTTTTTTTTTAACCATTCTGATTATATAGGTATGAACTTAAACTACTGAACTCAGGAGAAATTCTGGGCTCTTGGGGGTGGATGCACACCATTGCCACATCATGATCCCATATCAGAGGGAGGATACTCAGATGTGCATGTAAACCTGAACAGGAAAAGGAAAGAAATGTGAGGACCAGAGGGAGCAACTGACACTTGGGAATCACAGATCTGGGGTACAGCATGATGCACATCCTTGACTTTCTCTAGGAAAATCACCAGGTAAAAAGAAACAGGAGCTGGGGAGAAGAGATCCCATGGTAACTTCAGTAGATGTTAAAACACAACTAGAGATCCTCCTTTGATGACTCTTGCCAATTCTGCATCCTGTTTTGTGTTTGCAAGGATCCAGTAAAACACAAACAATGTTGCTCCAAACTTTCTGTGTCCAGACAGTTCTGGGAGCTATTCACAGAGCCCAAACTGAAAAACATTTTGCATACTTTGGCCAGGAACCATTTTAGTTTGCTATGAAGTGCTGTAGTATAAATAAATACATGTGTGCAAACAAATGCATAAAGAACCTTTGTTTAGTGGTCAGAAGAAGCAAAGCTGTCCTTGCCCTTTCATCCCAAGATGAGAGGATATTAGATCATACTGATAAGCATGTAGACTGTTGGTTGGTTGTTTTTTTTCTTCTTTTCTTTCTGTTATGTTTCAGTTGTACTACTTTATTTTAACAGTAGTTACAAGAGGGCTGTGTAAGCAGTATACTAACAAGTCATCCAGTAGACTCAGAGGCCTGAGAGTCAAAAAGTTACACTCAAAAGACATGTGTATGACAATAAACAGACTATGGCCCTGAGGGCAAATGGCACAAAATGACTCAGTCATAGAGACGCTTTCTATGTACTCTGTTGCCAAACAGTTTTGTCTTTTCTGTATGGTTCACCTCACACACATATGTTTTGAATGTCCTTTGAGGTGTTCTTGGACATGTCCTACCTCTTGATGCTGCTCAGAATATCATAGGTGACCCATCAAGCTTAAATCATGTCTGAAAGTATGGTGCAAATGTTATAGATACCCTAAGGGTTCATTTCAGGTACCAGATGTTGGGTTTTGTCCAACTGGATGAAGCTCCTAGAAGTTCAGCCACTAACATCAAGAAAAGAGTTTGGTAGGCCAAATAAAAGTGTTTCAGGTGAGCTGAATAAATTTTTAGAACCACTGAAAACATTGCTAGGTCCTCATCAACCACAGTGAGACTTCACAGATTGGTGCACAAAGACCTGAATTTGGATACCTTAGTCTATGAACCAAATCTCATTCCAAACTCCTACTTGAATATCTAATGCCACTTGAAATGCATGAGGTCCTTCATGGATCTGACCCTGGTTATCTAAGGATCTGTATCTTACCTGTAAATATCAGAATAAAATCCTTAGAAATAGTCTTCTGAAGCAGCATCATGCACAATATAGATAAGGCAGGGGAACCTCTTTTTACTATATCCCTCTTTACACAGTGCCCTGTTCTGCTCCTGTAGGACAAGCAACTTACTCTCCTGGTGAAGTAGGTAGGTGTAAAGATTTTTATCACAGATATGCTCATTTCTAGCTCCCTGAGCTAATGATATCAGTGTTTGTGTCAATTGGTTCACGTTGGCTTTGTTAAAAAAAACAAAACCAAAACAGGCTCCTTGGGTTTCTTTGGATTCCCAAAGGAAGTTTTAGTTCATTGGCTCTGGGTATCATCCTACAGTGTCTGAATACTGGTGCTACTGGTTGGGTCTTGGAAGGGATTCAAAGGCAGCACTGTAGAAGAAAACTGCACAGGTCTTGGCATGTTAGATAGTGGTGGGTAGTGGGGTTGCTTAATAAAGCAGTTCAGTTCAAAGTGAAGGTAGAGGGAGTGTAGGCTCATAGATCATAGCACACATGCTAGCCCAGAAATGCCAGGGTATTTCAGTTGTCATTAAAACATGCAGGTACATGAATTATTGGTAGAACTAACCATCTTGTGATGCCTGAGCATGGAGCCAATAGAGGCGAAACACTTCCAATTTTTAGCAAGTTTGAATACTTTGGCAAACTGTTTAGCTTGGAAGTTACTGAAAGTCATCTTCATTTAATTAGCCTTCCAGTGTACTGGCAACAGGTCTACAAATTTATCTGTGCTCAGACCCCCTTCATGATAGGTGTTTTTCAGGTCTCACACATTGAATTTGGAAACGACTTCAGGAATTATGAACATGAGGGATGAATGCTACTTGTCTAAGTCAGGCAAGACGTGGGTGGGCTCTTTCTTAGCTAGCTTGCACAGCCAATTCCTGACACTATCCCTCAAATCCCACCTGCCACCCCAGGGCTGTGTTTTCAATAGGGCATGATAAGAGTTTTAACATAAAGTCTGGATGTCTCACAGTCAGAATGTCGTTAAAGTAGTCTCAGGTTTTAGGCAATCAGATCCTCAGCAAAGGACAGACAGAGGCTTTTGGGTGCCATATTCAGACCCCCTTTAGTATGTGTCTATACACCTCAGGTCAAGAAACCAATGAGTGATTTGCATTATCCTGATCTCCAAGCCCTGAGCCATAAGTACATTGAAATGCCTACAGCACCCAAGTTAGGCATCCCAGTAAAAAGTTTGGAGATTATTGGAACTATATTCAAGCTCTGTAGCACTTGAAAATGGGGACCATGATTAAAAAACCTCATTTGTTTTTCAGAGTGAAGCAGGGAGGACTTGGCATTTCCCCTGATGTTATAATCTTCTTTCTCTACTTTGGGATGTTCATGAGATAGAAAACCTTTCTAATTCTTTTTGTACATGATAAGAAACTCCCTCCAATGAAAAAGAATTAATCTTTCATCATAGCTCATTTACATCTGTCTCAGTACCAGCCCAGGAATGCTGGTCTAAACACAGACAATCTCAAAAAACAGACAGGTAGACAGGGGGAGTAGCATTGTGGACTTCATTTTAGACATCAAAGCAGTTCTTACCTGAGCAGTTCTATTTATGATGTTAGTAGGTTTTCAGTGCACTTTCACAGAATGAGATAGACAATTAAACAGTGGAGGCTTTATGTCCATGAGTAAGTAAACATTTAATTTCTAAACTGATTTGTCTTAAATGCGTTCCTTAAGGTTCTGTTAATAGTCTTGGAGTACTGGAATACTGTCACACCTTGCTAGGTGACATCTACCCTCAGGGACTCAAGGGAGGAGTCCATGGATTTTTTTCCTCCAATGACTTTTCAGTGCACTTCAGTTCCCACAGCAAAGCAGTGTTTTTTCTGAGGTCTGTGTGACAAAGAATGACATTAAGTCCCACGTCTTCAGGCCTTATTGGCCAGAGGACAAAACCTCTGAATAATATAATGATAAGATGAAATATAGTATTTTTAATTTTTATTTAGTGTTTATGAAACTTTTTCTTCATTAAACATTGAGGCTTGGTCTTGTGGAGTAACTCAGGGCTGGAGAAGTAAGGACACTGGGCTTTCACAGTCTAGATATTGACAGTGTAGGAAGATGAAGGAGGTAAGACATGATGGGGAGAGAGAGTTGCTTCTCATGGTAAGGATGTTGAGTACATATCTGGAGAACAGAGTTTTGCCACAAGGTTTCCTATGTGGTACCTTTTCCACCTGGGGAACCATAACTAGCCCCATCTGGGGCTAATTAGTCACTTGGTGAAGGAAAACAGGAACTATAAACTGATTTAAGAGTCCTGCCCTCTGTTGCTATAATGCTCATACAGCAATGACTTCAGACTCACTATGGGGAAAGGGGAAAAATGCTTGCAAGAAACACTTTTGCCTTTGTTTATCCTCAGCAGCCTCAAGAAATGGATCTGACCAGCCTGGAACAGTATCCAGGCTGTCCTTTTCGTCCTTGATGCTCATTTCTGCCAAGACAAGTATTCTGCACCTCTCACATCACTCAAACTCCTGAATGTCACAGAAGACATTTCTAAAGCACCATCTCCTGTGATTCCTGAAGAATTCTTTTTTCTTTTAATTTTTCTTTTTAAAGACACTGTGTCCATCTCTCAGAGTGTTGAGGATGAATTGAGTGACATGGTTCCCTAAATGTTCTGGATGAGAAAGTAAATAAAAGAGAATACAGAATCATTCCTTAAGGTAATGTTCTTTAGGTAATCTCAGCGTCCAAAGAGATGAGTTCAGTCTTTTTGAGTATTGATATCATTAGCATCCCTCAAAGTCCCTCTGTTTGAAATTGTAGCACAGCGTTTAGAGGCATGTGGGTTATTTTAAGGACAAAAAGGACCTTGGGGCAGATATATTGAGACTTGTAAGTTGAACACAAGACTCACAATATGTCTGAGAATTGTGGATACTGAAGGGAAGAGCAGAATGCTATGACTGACAGTGGCAAATAATAGATACCTTGGAAAAAAGCTGGGAATAATCCTGTAGAGAAATTTCCTCAAACACTTTCCAAAATGTCAGCAATTTGCACCCGAACCAGAGTGGCTGCCTCTGTGTTCAGTAGATCTTGGGTTTTTTGTCTTCTATGAATTTCTCTAGCTGCTCGTTGTACCTAGGTAAGCTATCTTGGAAGGTCTGTCACTCTTACATCTGGAGACTAACACTGCAGCTTCTGTCTTGCTGTACATTTTTATCTGCCAGGTGCTACTGGTAGGGCTGGTCTGGTATGCATGAAGCAACAGCCTTGGATATGAGGAATCACAGTAGTGGGAGAGGCTTTACTGCAGGGCTTTACTGTGGCTGGAATATGTCACCTGGCAGCACCCTGTACTCAGAAGAGGTTTGCTTTGCCAATGACACCCTGGATATGGGATATCTGGCCTGTGGGACGTCTCTCTGGAGACCAGCAACACAGCACCAGTTAGTGTTTCACATGAAGTTTGTTTATCATTCCTGTTTAGGCAGACAATATGAAGCTTCACAGACGCATGAAATATCTGCAGTAGGTGACAATGGACTCTTGTCCTCCCCCTTCCTCTTGCTGCTAAGCCCATCTGTGCCCATACAGCTTCCAGGGCTGGTGTAATGTGAACCAGACAATAATTTGGAGTCTGATTGGAAAACAGACAAACAAACAAAACATCTGCCCCATGAGCCTTCTTCCAAAATCTGCACCAATGCAAGAATGAGGAGTGAGGGACCTGGATACAGATAAGGGTGCATGTGTGGAAGAAAACATTGTGGAATCACAAAGTTGTTTACTCAGTGTCTTTATGAATTTGAAAGACACTCCCTCCATACAATCCTGATCCTTCCTCACCTCCTCATCTTCACAAAAGCCTAACAGGAAGTTGGCATTAGCCCTAGTGATACACAGACCTATGCAGGGTGATAATTCCAAAGAAATGTGTTCACCTCTCTGAGGCATTTCTTACATCTAAGCCTTGCTATGCTACAGCCAAGACAGCTGAGAAACTCCCAGTCCTTCTCCCAGCTGTCCACCACACTTTATGTCCTGACTGTTCAAGTGCTTTGCTGGGAAATGGGGATCTTATCAACGTTAACAAATACCTAGAAAGTGAGTGTCAAAGGGATGGGGCCACACTCCTTTCAGTGGCACAAAGCGACAGGATTAGATGCAATTGGGCACAGACTGGAACATAGGAAGTTCTATTTGAATATGAAGAAAAACTTTACTTTGAGGGTGACAGAGAACTGGAGCAGGCTGCCCAGACACGTTGTGGAGACTCCTTCTCTGGAGAAATTCAAAACCTGCCTGGATGTTATCCTGTGCAACCTCCTTTTGGTGAACCTGATTTAGCAGGGAAGTTTGGACTAGATGATCTGCAAAGGTTCCTTCCAAGCCCTGCCATTCTGTGAGTTTGTGATTCTGCAATTCTGTGAAAGGCAGAATCACGGCAAGGCATCAAAGGCTATCAATAACGGGCAAATAGATGAATTAAAAGATGAAGTGTCAGCAGGAAGGCTCTGCACTGTTCTTTCCTATTGCAAACCCAAATGAAAGTCAAAGATGCTTCCTAAAACAGCCTTTTAGAAGAAAGAGTTAACCTGGGAGGTAGAAAAAGCCACATGAGAGCTACACAGGTGCAGCAACAGTTTTTATTTGGTAAATATCATCTCCACAGCCCAGGAGGAGGCTCATGAAAGAAGATGCCTTTTCTGCAGCTAGGGAGAGTGTGGTTAGGAGGACTTGCTGAGCTAATAGAGGCTGTTGAAGCTTCAGCTTCCGTTGGTGGTTAACCCTGTGACATCTCTGCACTGCTCTGAAAACAGCACCTGACTGCTACATGGCTTAATTGTGTGTGCTATAAACAGGTTTTTATCACATTCTCCTGCTGCTGAGTGTGCAACTGAAAGGCATTGCTGGATCGAGCAGGGGGGTAATTTGTACATAACAGGACAGGCATTTGCACCACTACGTGATACAGTGTTTGGGTTGGAACAGACACTCAGGGCTTCCCCTGCCCAGTGAGCAACTGCTGGAGCGGGTGCAGGGCAGAGAGCTGAGACGTGCTAGGGAAACGATCACCCTTGTGGTTAAAAGCTAAAGCTCAGCGACCTAGTTCCTAGCAAAAAAAGAAAAATAAAATTTTGTTTGTTTGTTTTTTGCTTTGGTGCTTTCATCTCTTTCTTGTGGAGGGGTGTTTGGATCTAATGGTGAAGATGTGCAGCTGTTGGTCCACCTGAGACAAAGGCTGGACCCTGGCTCTATGACAGAGACACCTTGCTCTGCAACACCCATATTTCCTCCAGGCCACGGCTCTACAGTGAAATACAAACGGCAGAGCCAGATGGAGCCCTGAGCACTGAGCTGATTTATCTCTGCAGTAGGAGCTTTTTTGCATCACCAGCCCAGAGTCCTTTTGCATCCACAGGAGTGATTTTTGAACAGCCAGAAATATGCTAGCAAAAACCTCTCCACACCTTGCGTCCCTGCTGTAAAGCTCAGGCTAATTTTTTTCCTGCTTTCTTCCAAAAGTAATTAATGTCAGAATTGGAGGAGGATGCTACATGGACCTGGGATCACCCTGCCTCTTAGTAATGCCCAAAAATTACCATCACATCCTCTCCTGAGCTGGGGACAGCTGCACTTTCTCATCTACTCTGTAACCCTAAGTAGTTATGGAAAAGGTTTGTCATGTTCACTGTCCATAATACGTGTCTATTTTCTCCAACCCCAAGCACTACTAAACTGTATTTCTGATGTGGAGGAAGAAGAGGGAAAAAAATCTGTAATGACAATCAAGTTCAACATGTGAAATCTGTATGCCAGGGGCTTCTCCCTCTGCAAAAGCAGGCCTCTGTGAAGGTATTTTATTTTGGTTAAAATATGTATATTTTTTCTCTCAGAATTTTATTTTTCTGCAAAGTATCACACACACACACGGCTCCATAGACATGCTACAACTTTAATATTGCTTTGGTTCGTGTTTCACTCACTCCACATCAGCAAAGCAGCATGTACAGAGTTGCAGTCCTCTTCCAGGCTTGTAAACAGCTCCCTGGAGGTCCTTCTTCATCTGAGCCAGCTTTACTCTGCAGACTCCCAACAAAATATGATGGGGTTTAAGACTCCTGCCATGGCAACACATCAGAAATTTTCTCCTTACTTCACTAAGGCAGGACTGGGCCAAGGCTTTCATATACTGCACTGCATCAAGGTTTATCCTACTTGACTTTCATTCCTCACACCTTCACCGCAATGCCTCCATCCATCATCTGTGATATCCTCTCCCCACCCCTTCTTCCTTTCTCTCTTGTTCTCTTCTCTTAGACAACCTCCTTTGCACAGGTGGTCTCATCACAATGCTGATTTCTTCAGGCATTAATTTATGAATGGTACAGGCAGTGCTTTGGATATTTATCCCTTCATGCCAACTTCCTGCTATGTGGAACACCTGCATTTAACAGCAGAGAAAGAAAACAACCACCACAGTAAACCTTGGGTAAAACTGGTTTCAATTAGGTGCCTTAATTGCAATGAAACTGAAAGGAAACAAAATGGGATCATTGCTTATAAGAGTTCTCTCCCACACTGCCCTTTTCATTACCTTCAACCTGGGTGAAGCATCATATCTGTTCAAATCCCACCCAGGCTCTCAGCATCCCCGTTAGTAGGCCTAATGGCCATTATAATTTAAATCCCTCATAGGATGAGGGAAAATCTCAGCCTCAGACTCTTGTGGCTGCAAGAGAGTTTCAGACACTTTGGGACAATTTCTTCCATACCCCAGGCTCGTGCTTCTCAACCACTTGCCCTTACAATGAACCCAGCAATTTGTTTGCAACTAAACAAAAGATCCATAGAGCACAACTTTCCCCCATTTTTCTCCCTCACCAGTATTTGTCTGATTTTGAGATGTCAGCCATCATACAGCCAACATAGCTGACTTCCTGACTGAGTGGAACTTAATAAGAGCCTGTGAATTTCGGCACATGGTTTTCTCTCCCCTCTGTTGCACATATTCTCCATGCAAGGACACTAAAAGGTGCAATTTTCCCATTTTTAACCCAGATCCTCTCAAGGTGTAGTTATTTTCATATTTCAGTCAACACAGTTTCGTGTCTCTTGGCAGAGAGAGGCTTGGTGCTGTATGTGGTGTCATGGCCACAGGTGTTATGGCTGCTGCAACACTAAGGAGGTGAGAGGAGATGGTTTGGACCTGTCACACCTACATTTTGTCATAAAAATCTTAATGGATCATTCCAGAAAGTCTCTGCAATCTTTTCAGTGGCTTTTACTAGATGTTTTGGACATTTTTGGCAGCAGCACAGGCCATTTGTGCCTTATTTCTACCTCTGGAGAACTGGAGGTGGGTTAGGTATGATGCTTGCTCTCAGCTATGAGGATTTGCAGGCACCAGTTTCCTCCATCATTAAACTTGGGAATCAAAGGCACGGCACTGCAGCTGCGAGCTGGCAGTACAGGATGTTGGATTTCCCATTTTACCAACAGGACATCCCAGTTATGACAGCCATGATGGCAGGGAGGTCTACAGCTATTCTTCCTAATTCTCGGCATAAATGTGATAAATGACTACTAGACCCAACTGGCAATGCGACCTCCCACACAGGGAGATGATTGAGGCTCAAACCTTATTGATGCCATCACTGTGGATGGTTCCAGGGTGCATGGGATTGTCTTTCTTAACATTGTTTCTGATGGTGCTGTACCATATGCAATGATATACATACAGTGGCTTAATGTGAAAAAACCCTGCATGATCACACTTGCTGGAGTTATTGTAAGGTTTTATGATTTGCTCAACAGTTGTGTTGCCTGTATGTTCCTTTTGGCAGCAACTGCTTCACATCATACTTTGTCCTTGGTGGCCTGTTATATCCTGGTTGTTTCTGTTTATCAGTGCAACCTAGTGAGACCAAAAGTGAAGATGGACATTTACATTGATGAATATTCCCTTAGAAGAAGCCATGGTACTATTGCTGGAGTGAAATTGTACTCTTTCCTTAGCTGATGTCAGTGCAGAGCCTTGAAAACAGGTACAAGGACTCAACTCTCATCCATCAGAGATGAGTTTCAGCAAAATTCAAGCACATGAGAAAGATGGGAAACTTTCCAGGTCAGATTGGTTGAGACTGAGAAACCTGATCTAGTTAAAGACCTCTGTGTTCAATGTGGGGGGAGTTGGACTTGCTGACCTTTAACCTCCACCCAAAACCATTTTATGAGTCTATAACTTGATGATTTGGTGATTGATTCTATGATTCAATGACTGCTGGCTTCCATTAGCATCAGGGAGAGAACAGGTAGCATCCTGTGGTTTGTGCAGGCACTGAGGCAGAGATTGAAGGACTCCCCTTGTCTCTGATGACTGTGGTAGTGGGAATGGCCCTTTTGTAGTTTAGGTGCTGCATATGTGCATTTAGGACCATGGGCTGAAGCTGTGTTCCCTATCCAGCAAACACAGAAACCATTGGGTGGATTGCAACTCCCAGTTGTGTTTCTTTGTGTCTGTGCCACCAACAGTTAGAGAAAAGTGCATTGTCCTTCCTGTGCTGAAGGACTTTGTTTTCAAAGAGGCAAAATGAGACTTGTGAGAGGTACCCAGGATGAGAGTGCCACCTTTCTTACAGCAAAGCCACCTGTCAAAACCTTCCTGCTCATGACACAGCCACTAAGGCAACTCAGAGAAAAGTTGATGGAGTGCTTGCCTGATTAGAAAAGTTTATCAGCCATTTTCCTGCAGTGCTGGGTGTTTGTGGTAAAACTGAAATCTTTCTCAGCACAGCTGAAGGACGTGGCTGTGGTTGCTCTGCAGTGAAAGAAGCAATTGGTGTGTTTTTGATCTGGAGGAGGTCCTGGTTTGCCTTTCACCACAGCTGACAGGCACCAGAGCCTTTCTTTTGTGGCTGGGATGTCCTGAACACCAGTGAGCAGCAAACTATTGCCAAGAGGCATATACCTTCCTGGCTGCAACCTGCCCTGGTGATGGGGAACAGCAGCTCAGTTCCTGGTGTGGTCAAAGCAGTTAACCTCGTTCACTATGTCAGTTCAGACCTGTCCTTCACTTCTCACAATTAATCTCCTTATTAATGTTAGCAAAGGTGGGACATATCACACTGGTTTTTGAGCAGAGACACACTGAGGAGCGGGAAGCCACCTCGGCAAAAAACTTGCATGATTTTTTATCATAGGGATGAGGCAGTTTGGTAGTGGACACAGAAAAGGGATCAAAATAGAATATTTTGCAGAGTTCTGTGGCATCTTTGACTTGCCCTTTCTCCTTGCTGTAAGCCTCAGTTTCTCCACCTGGAAAATGAGGAGAGATGCTTGCATTTGGGGTCAGGCTACAGGTGGCCATTCATTATGGTGGCTCACATTAAATTCAGACTTTGCATGTCATGGAAATGAAGGAGTAATGCAGACCGTCCTCATCATGGAGTGAGTGGGCCTTAACACTCATGTTTTTCATACACCAAAACTAACAACATACTTCCAGTGTGCCCAGCTTTCCTGAGAGGTCACATGGATAGGATTGGAAAGGAGTTTTTCAGGCATCAAATTCAGTCCCTTGTGTCTGTCAGTCATCGTGTCTACTCCTTCCATTTAAAACTTTTTGTTGTTTTTTTTTTTTTTTCACCAGTCTGCACTGCTCTTATCAAAAGCTGCTACAGACCCGAGGTGCATTAAAGGTTAGCCACCTTTTCCCACCATTACTCAGGAGTGGAATGACAGGAAAACAAACCAAGAAGGACTAAAAGCTGAAGATGTTTTATATCCAGATAGAGGAGGTTGCACCATAAGAAACAGAAGAGTGCGACACTCAGAAAGCAAAACCAGAGCAGTCACATTGGCTATACTTCAGTGCACTGAAGGAATCACTTTGGGTTATACAAAAATCCCTGAATGTTTTGTTACTTGAAAAATGCAGCTGGGTGTACACTGCCATTAGGCCACATAAAAACATCTGAGAATAAACTCCTTTCTACAGCCAGGCTTGCAATGTGAAGGCAAACCAGCTCTAAGGCTGGCTTCACTGTGGGCCCAAGCCTGATACCCACATCAGTGGCAGTTTAGCCGCCTCATTGTTTGGCCCTTTGCAGCCAAGTGTTTCCAGGGTGTGTTTGGAGTGACTCTCAGTCAGGTGAATGAGCAAAGGTGTGAAGTGAATGTGCTCCAGCTAAAGACATTTATCATTGTGGGGATGCTCTCATTCAAGAATAAAGTTGCCTTATGTTGTTGTGGCTGGATCCTCCTCTGAGAATTAAGCACTAAAGGTATTTTAATCTTAAATGAAAACATACACATGTGCTTTAATTTATGAGCACTCACTTCACATCTGTAGTTGGCTGACTTGCCTTCACTGTCCTGTATATCCCTGTGTAGGAAAGCTCTAATGAGATGATCTAGAATCTGAGTGATGCTGCAGCTGTTAGTTCTCTCTCTGAGGTTTCTGTGGTTTGGGTTTTAGTGAATTCCTTGTATTTTGAGTTAAGCCATTTTTTCTTAAGGTATTTTTTTTCCCTTTTTGGACTTTTCAAGACAGCCTTTTAGTTTTGCTATATACGTATTTGATTAGAAGAATCTCAAATGGAAGAATTTTGCCCCAGAGAAACAAATGCTTTTTTGGCTTTCAGAAATGTAACTTACATTAGCTCTTCTTCCTCATAGAAGCACATAGAAGCTCGGCTAAACTACATATGTTACCTGGTTGTTCTCCTAATGCTCTGTCTGCTAACATTACAAGAAGTGATTTTCTCTGCACTGATTCATTTCTGAAACAATTTATGGAGAACTTTCTTTCTTTGTTGGTTAGCCATTGAGTGTAGAGATTAGGCAGGTCAGACAAACATCTGAACTTTAGTAGTACAACAGTTGTACTGGGCTATGGGTTTTTTTTGGAAAAAAAAATATTAATCATTAAAAATAAAATAAAAGGGAACTGCACCGGAATATGTGTAAAGGGAAAACAACACCACCTATGCTGACATTGTTTTCATCGGCTGTAGATATTCCACTTTAGAGGTGACTGCACAGGATGAAATAAGGTCAAGATTAGGACATGGTAATGCAGTAACAGCTTTCCTTTCTGGGAACTTCTGTGTTGGACTTCTAAGAGTATTCAAGAACTCTAATTACCTTGAAAGTTAATGTCTGTGGTGAGAAGGACTTGGTCTCACTGCTTACAAACTACATTTATCAGAAGAAGATATTTATAACCTCAGATTGTAGAATCATGGAATGGCTTATGTTGGAAGGGACTTTTAGAGGTCCAGTCCTGCTCTAATGAGCAGGGATATAGGTAACTAGATCAAGTTTCTCAGACTCCTATCCAAACTGACTTTGAATGTTTCCAGGGATGGGTCATCTACCCCTCTTCGGGCAAACTGGGCTAGTGTACCACCATCCTCATTGTAAAAGACTTCTTCTTTACATATAGTCTAAATCTCCCATCTTTTATTTAGAACCATCATCCCTTGCCCTGTTGCAACAGCTCCTGCTAGAAAGATTGCCATCATCTCTTTTATAAGTCCTCTTTAAACACTGAAAGACCACAATAAGTTCTCCGTGGAGCCTTCTTTTCTCCAGGCTGAACAACCCCAACTCTCCCAACCTTTCTTCATAGGAGAAGTGTTCCAGCCCTCTCACCATTCTTGTGGTCCTCCTTGGTACCCAGTTCAACAAGTTCATTGACCTTGTGCTGAGGACTCCAGAGTTGGACACCATACAGATGCAGTGGTACCCAGCAGGTAGGGTGTTGGTTTAGGACACCAGGAATGGGAACAATGACACATCCTTTCATCATTCTGTGCTTTGATTTTCCCAGCTGTGAAATAATAGTTCTTCTCTTTGCTTTGAAACTGCTGCTGACACTTGAGGAACCTAAGGTCCTTCAGGAGTCATGATTTGAAACGGGCAGTAAATTTATCTCCTGAATATGCCTTTCTCATTCTTTTGACTACGTGGGGGACTAAAAGAGACTAAGTTTTCCATTTAAACTTGTGATTTGTTTAGTACTAGGATCCTCACTGCTGGGGTTTGGGTTGAAAAATTAGATGTTATTATAATAGTGACAGTATTATTGCTATAAACTCAACATGATACTTTTTTCTCCCTATAAGCTAAGTGGATACCTCCTCCCATTTGTTATTATTATTTGCTAATTATTCATGTAGATAAAAGTGTTTCTTGCTTGATGGAAGTTAAAAAAGAAAAGTGGCTTAGGTTGGAGCTGCCTTTTACTCAGAATCCCTTTTATCCACTAAAAAGAAGGGAAAACAGCCAAAGTTCTTTACTCAGAGGATTACTTGTTTTGATTTTGATGTTGCTGTTTTTGATTACTTTGTAAAGTCTTTATAGCAAATATGAAATGCCCTCACCTACAACCTGATACCTGTAAGTTAGTACAGTCTGGTCAACTATGAGCTTTTTAAGTAGCTGACCTCTTTTCTTGCAATGCATGAGCTGTTGCCAGATTCTAAACACATGAGTAGTAAAGCCAGAAATAGTGGGCTTCATCTGCCCTCAGAGGATGTGCACCCTTTCAATGATTCTTTTCGAAAGGGTTGTCATTTATTTCTAAATAATCAGAAAATTTTAATTATATTGTTCATCTGCAATTCTAAAAAAAAAAGTCTAAAAGACATCAGAAAAGCTTAATTTCCACATGAAAACATGTTCAGTGACACACCAGAGAAGCAGAAAACCAAATCACTTTGAACCATTGTAAGATGAAAAAACCCACACTAACTTTGTTAAAAGCTGCCAAAGTACTATACAAGTGACCCTCAGTCTTTAGGATTGAAAGCTTCCCAGGCCTCAAGGCATTTATACACAGACTTCCCCTGACTTGAAATGTGGCACTTTCAAAGTAATAATTAATATTTAAAGTATATTCCAAAGTGATATGATGTTATTTTCAGGGCAATCTTCAGTATTGCAGGTGAATGAGAGCATAACGTTGTATGATTTTTCTGTTCTTCCTTGAGTCAAAATTCATTCACTTATTTAAATCACAGAGCTCAGCAGATCTGAAAACAATTAGCAAATAAATTACAATAAACTAGATCTGTTCCTTTTTCACAGAGGAGAAAACTGAGTCAAAGAGACATGAAGCAACCTGGCAAGTTTATGCAGTAGGCCTGTTGCAGAGGCAGGCAGAATTCAGCTCTTTGGGCTAGTCCTGGGTGTCATAGCATATTGTGCAATGCTACGTGCAGAATGCACCTTCTCTCATTGTTATTGAGTAAATCCCGAGAAAATAATGAAATACATTAATCCAAACTAATTGTTCTCCTTATAGTTTTAAGCAATGTGGGAGCTACTTTTGAGATGACCTCTTCACACTGTAATAAAGATGTTACAAAGATATTTAAAAGTATGAAAACTCTGGGGATTTAAAACGTGTTCTAGACTTTTGAGCAGTGTGACTTTAAAGTATTTCCCTATGAACATGGGGCTGCAAATGAGCTGTCTTGTTTTGTCTGAGGCCAAGGTTTCATACAGCTGTAGGACTTTCACTCCCTTGGAGATGGGATTCAGGTTGCCATCAGGCTGCAGGACACAGAACACAGTTGCTTTCAGCAGCACTAGTGATAAATATTCCATTGTGGAAAACAAACCAAATTTTTCAGTTCTGGACAAAGAAATCTGTTCATAGTGTAAGAAAGCCCCTCACAACCTTCATCTCTGTGCTTTGTCTTTGTGCCATCTCTGTCCTTTAAGGGGATGAATTCTGCTCCAGCCTACAGATGTGTTTCATGGGGTTACGATGTGCTTAAAGGGAAGTGTATTTTTTCATGCCCTGGTGAATTTGGCCTCTAGGTAGTATATTCTTCCTTCTGTTATTGCATTACAAGCTCATGTGCTTTTTTTCTTTGGCAGGTGATGTCTTTTTGTTTGGTGAATGTAAAGGGCTGGGTGTACTGTGGTTCTGGGGCTCATAGGCACTACCACATGCTGCATAATTAATATTATTAATGAATAATAGTAATATAAACAACAACATTAATAGTGGCTGAATACAAGTGAGCCCCATAACCTTGCCCTTGGGTGCCTGAATTGGAAACACAAGCCAAGGCAACTCAAGAGGCATCAACAGCAAAGCTACTTACAGCAGCCCCAGCAGCTGGCTTCCACAATAAGCATTACAAATGTGGCTGGGAGCGGGAGGCACAGCACAGCAATTTCACATTGCTAGGCTTCACGTCCAGGGCAGTGTACCATCGCCGATGGAGTCATTTCAGTCTTGACGAGAAAACCAGTGGGAACTACTGCTCCGGAACACTTTTCGATGAAGGGAGAGCAGCCCCAGAAGCAACTTCTGAGAGCGGCACTGGGGTGTAAAATGAATTGCAAACAACTATTGCTTTTATGTCTTGTGTACAAATGCTTGAGTGATGAGACTCAAGCTATTATGGATAGCTGCTTTATAGTGCCAGCCAGTTGGCTATCACTGGGATGATTAGCAGCTCTGCCTGCACCTCTTCATTCAAATGAAAGTGATCCACTTTGATTCTGACAGGTTCCTACTGACCCTTAATTTGTTGAGGGATAAATCCTGAAAAGGTGCTGAGCTTCTCCACCCTCCAGTAATGATTGTACTTCTCTGAAATCAGCATCCCCTTGAGAGATTATAACAAATAAATAATTGGAGTTTGTATTTCTTGCTCCACGGTTACTATTGGTAATCTGCCTTCATACCCAGACACCTCCTTGTGGTTTCAGAAGCCTATTTGATACCTGAAGAGAAGGAACCTAGTCTTCACAGGCATTTTTCAGAATGGTGTTCCCTGTGCATAAAAACGTTTTGATAGCATGCCCTGCCCTGGGCAAATCCTAACACGTAACACTGGTACCTTAGCTCGTATTTAAGTCCTCTGATAAATAAGAACAGACTGAAGCTTGCACTCAGAAAGAAAAGAAAGGGATTGCCTATGTTTCCCAATGACAGTGTTTCTCACAGTTTCCCTTTAGCCTGGCATTTATTGTCTCTCCCAGGAAGACCCTTGAGCAGTGGCAGCAAAAAATTTGTCAGAGTAAGCAAAATTGTATGGATAAAGGGCTTCAGCATGCCAAGCCAAATCCTGCCCACTTCCAGTCTAGTGTAAACTCAAAGAAACTCTCTTGACTTTGATGGTGTTGCGGTGAATGCAGTGCCCAACTCTGCAGGGCCCTTCCTGGTTGTTCCTGGAAGGGTCAGCCTCTGCTCTGAAATCCACCACACCCTTGTTCTTGCCAGCAACCAACTCTTAGGTCACAGCTGTTAACCTACTGTCAGTGCCTTTCAATTAGTTTTTTTGTCCTGGCTCCTCCTCTATGGAAGGTTTTCCTTAACTTAACTCTGCTGATGTTTAGAAATCTTCAAATTTCCAGCCTTACGGCCAGTTTGTTCTTGTGCCAACATTGTCCTTTTGCTTAAATAGCTCATTTCCCTCCGTGGAGTTGGCCCACCTTCCCCTCCCTACAATGTATTTATAGACAGCAATCATATCCCCACTAGCCAGTGCATGCTCAGCACCTTCCAGTATATGTCCCTGGCATTTGTCTTATAGACACAGCTCAAAGTGCTTCCTCTGTGTCTGAACACAAATAGAGTTCCCACCCTGTTCCAAACATGGTGCTTGCACAGGCTGGATTGGGTCCAAACAGCCTCAGGATTGCCTATATACTTAATTTAAATGGCAATAAAAATAAATCTCAACCCAAACAGTCTCATGGGATAGGCTCTTTGCGAAAAATGGAGGTTCGTGCCCTTCTCCCAGTTCCCTCTGCCTGAGAAAAAAGGGCAACTCTAAGTTGCTGAGGCTGAATTCCCTTCTTGCCTTGCTGGTGCTCTCTCCCTGCCCTGTTTCTGGGGTCCCACTGGGGAGGAGAACCCCTGCAGTGGTGCTGATAGGACCAGAGTTGTCTGGCTGCCAGGGTGAATCAGAACAGCTCTGTCTCTAACATCCCGCTGCCTGTTAATTAATGCATTAATGAATTGCCTTCTAATTCCTATAATCATCCTTATTTTGGGGGGTGAACAGGCTTTCAAGGTTGCATAGCTTGCCCAAGGCCATGAAAGAAGTTAGTAGCCGAGCCAAGACAGAAACCTGGATGCCCTAACTCCTGGGCTGGGCTGTGCTCAGTAGGCAACAACGCTCCCTTCGTGGCTGGGCCAAATTGCTCTCCTTTTGGTAAAACATCCTACGCACCATTTCCTTTGCTCCAGCAAATGCTTGGTGTGACAAGGCACCTTTTTTTTTTTTCTTTTTTTTTTTTTCCTTACAGCAATACTGCAGAAAAGCATGTAACAAACCGAGATTTGAAGCTGCCTTCAGCAGTTCCTAATCTCTGCAAACGTTATACTCTTTGTGGTAAGGAGCTTGGGAAGCTCTCCCTGCCTCCTTTGTGAAGGCAGATACGTGGAACTGGCAGGGTATTGTTTTCACTTCTGAGTCGAGCTCGCCTTCTGTATGCAGATAAAACTTCCTTCAAAGTCAGTAAGAGTTTTGCTGAAGTGCGTAAGCCTGATTTGTTTTTAACTTATATGTTACTTCACTGACACAAACAAGTTCAAACTAGTGCTAATGTTATAGGCAGCCATTGCTGCTACTGCAGAGGGAGCTGAGTTGTGATCTGTTTAGTACATTGCTGGGAAAACTGTTCAGTTCCGATGATCAAATGTCTGCTTTTCTGTAATTCATATGAAATTGATCTTCTTCCTTTTTTTCTTTTTTTTTTTTCTTTCTTTTTTTTTTTCAGTTGTTCACACCAATACATTTTTATCTGCACATCTAAGTTAACTATAACCTCCCAGAACTGCATGTGTTAACATGAGTTGGATTCTCTACAGTGTGTTTGATATTATCATTATTATTTATTATTATTTTACTATCTCTGCTATTCAGAGTTCATCACAGAGGTAATATCTGCAGACAAATTAGGCTGAATTTATACTAACCAAATTCATCCTAGAGCTACTCCAGTGTCTTTGAACTGGCTCATCTGGAGATGGTTTCATGGACTTTGTATGTAAAATGACAATTACCTTCTTTTCAATTTCCTGTGTAGTTGTTATTCACCAGCACAGCCTTTCTACTCACCAAACAGGAATCTAAAAAAAATATGCTTGCAGTTTATTATATGAACTTATTCTTCCAAAGCATTATTAATGAGGACTCTCAGTTTACACTGATGGTAATGGCTTTTGCCTGGGAAATTTTCACCGGAAAAAGAACCTTTTGGGAAAGAATCTGTGCATTTTTTTTTCTTTAAAAAAGTGGAAAAAAGTTGAGTGGCACCAGCATTGCTGAGGAGCTTGCCTGTTTTCTGCTTGTGACTAAAGCTGGAGGTCATCTCAGCTTTATAGTAAAGGTCATAAAATACACCAAACATTGACCAGGTTCTTCTCTGTATTGCAGAAATGGGATTTCATATTACAAGGGTAAAAGCAGAACCATAAAGTTCCACCTCACAAATGCAGAGATTTTAAATGCTCTAAGGTCTGCCCAGCCTACAGCTTCTTGCCCAGAAAAGTACTCGTTTGGGGCAATGGGCTCAAAACTGCTCTTCTCAATGCTTGTATAGTGCTTCCATAAGAGAAGGCCTGAGAAGGTTGCTGAAGATTTATGGAGAAGAGGTTGTGGAAGTCCTAAAGAAAGAGATCAGAGGAGGAGGCAGAAGGGAGGCTCCTGCCTGGTGGTATGAAGATTGCTGATTCAGGGCTGCAGCCCTTGCAGTAGTTAGTGCGCTCTGCGGTGCAAAGGCAGCCAAGCCACTTATGCAATATTAATATTAATAACTGCTTTGCACTTCTATAGTGCCTTTCATCCAAAGATTTCAAAGCTCTTTACAAACATTAATTAATTAAGGCCCATAACACCCTGTGAGGTAATGCAAGTAGATATTACAGCTCATGCAGAGGCCAGAATTGCCAGCATTACAGGTATAATCCTCTAGCAAGAGTTAACTTATTCTTGAGCAAGCTTTCTTATAGGCATAAACAGGCTTCCCTTTAACACCAAGTGTGTCTTTCTCTTTTTTTTTTCTCCTTCCCCTTGATCTGTCAGTCTTCACACAAGCAAAACTCCCACTATGAGGCAGCCAAATGAGGTGAATGAGCAGTACTTCCATCTCCCTGCTTGCTGCTTCCTCTTTGATCATCTGATAAAATTGTAGGATATTGAGAGGCTGCAGATTTGTGTCACATATTAGTGTCCTGCTTCTGTGGGGTTTCCCTGTTCTAAATTTACTTTGCACCAGGGAGATTAAAAAAGGAAGTGATCTAAAATATGTTTTATGGCACCTGCTTATCAGATGACCTCCAAACAACCTGCAGACATTAGCTAATGCAGCTCTCAGCAGCTGGTCATAAATGTCCTTAATGCCATTTTAGCCAAGGCTTTTTAAAACTGTCTCGGCTCCTGTATTTCAAGGCTGAGGTGGGAGATGGTGGGGTAAAGGTAGGCCTGTTAACTCTACCTCCCTGCTCATTGCAACTACTCAGTTGACTACAGTCTTGCACTTTTTCAGCTCATTGCTTGTGCTCATCCAGTTTTCAGCCTGCCTTTCCCTCCATGGGAAGGTTCAGGTCATGGAGCTGTGGGGTGCTTTGCCATCCAGCCCTGTTCCCTCTGTACGGGGCTGGAGCTGAGTGAAGTTCATGTCTTGTTCACTGAAGTGACCTGTAAAAGGGTCCTGTCCTGAAAAGCAGCATTGAGTGAACACTGAATCTTGGTTGACACCATTGGCCATGATGAGCCATGTCATGCAAATAAATGCAGTGGCCTGTGTCTGTTGGTGTGTCCTGGCAGGAGCAGACCCAGCCAAGGAAAAACCGGGTGGCTGGAAGAAACACATTTGTGTTCATCTTCCAATGCTCTCACATACATCATGGTCTGCCACACACAGAAAATTACTGCTTATTGTACAGGCAAGAAATACCATTTTTCTGCCATTAGGCCCTCTGCTACCCATCTTTTCTTTCCCTTATGAGACTGAATGCTCTAAGAACCTGGGATGAAGCAGACCTCTCCTGCTCCAGCCTCTACAGGCAAAGAGAACGTTATGTCTGTCCTGCTTAGCTGTTCTCATGGAAAGGAGCAAAGGGACCTTGGGGGGGAATTAATCCAGAGTACAACTTTTCCAGGATTTGCCCATTCAATTGCATTCTGAAACTGCACAGACATTCGCTAATTAATGTGGCGAGTTCATTAAACCAATTAATTGCATTTCTTTCTGTGAGTGGGCTGGGCCTATCAGTCATCTTCATAGAGTGCAGTTTAGGGCGTTTAAAAAAATGTTCTCTTCATCAAATTAAACTTTATTAAATAATAACTCCTTCCAAATTCTAGGCTAGGAATGAACAACGTCACTCTAACCACAAGAGATATTTATTGCACATAAACTTCTTTTACTGCCCTGCCAGCTGTGATAAAACCAATTCAGATGCATATTCTCAGTATGGTAAGCACTTTCTCTCCTTTCAAATTCTTGCATTAACCCAAAGACTCCATCTTTTTGTGCAGAACTCCCACTGAAATCAATGGGAATTTTGTGTATGGAAAAAATGCAAGGTTGGGAACTTATACATCCGCATGTTGGCCAGCAAAGACATTGTGATTGCCACAAGGGGCTTTTTGGCAGGCAACAGAATGTTTTGCATTTTTCAAAGACACTCAGAACTGAATAAACACTTAAAGGAAGAACAAAAAAAGAAAAAGAAACGGAAAAAAAAAAAAGAGAGATTTGTCTTTTGTCTGGTTTTGATTCTGCTTAATTCTTGAGTGAGTCTGAAAATACCTTTTTGTTTTAAAAGAACTTTATGATTTGTGTTTTTAAACCCTCTTTTTTTTTTGTAAGGTTAAAAAAGATCTTCTTTTATTTCACTGAACCTCTCAAAACTGTTATAAGGTGTCTTTAGCAAGACTTTCCCCCCCAATATTTGCTAGACAGAGGATTTAAAAGGTACTGAAATAAAAAGATTTTTTTCCAAATAATTCAGTGCTTTAGATTTAATATCAAAATTCCTGCTTTTTATGTCTAATTACCAAAAAAAGGTTTTGGGAGCCTTGGTTTTGGCTAAAGGCATCCCAGGAAATTTCTATTTTAAGACATGTTGAGCACCATAAAACTTAAACCAGGTCTGCTTCTTGACACAGGTGTTTATAAAAGAAATCACTCAAAATTGATCACATTTTAGTAATTCCCATTCTGTGATTTTATCCTTGAAGATCTACTTGATATTGATTTCTGGCAGGAGAGATATGGATGTACTGGAACATGTCCAGAGAAGGGGCGACAAGGCTGATCAGAGGTGTGGAGCACCTCTTCTATGAGGACAGGCTGAGAGAGCTGGGGTTATTCAGCTTGGAGATGGGAAGGGTCCAGGGAGACCTTATTGTGGCCTTCCAATATCTGAAGGGGGCATACAAGAAAGCTGATGAGGGACTTTGTAGTGTGTTGGGTTGTGACTAGGGGTAATGAATCCAAGCTAAAGGAGAGGAGATTTAGATGTTAGGAAGGAACTGGCTTGATGGCCACACCCAAAGAGTGGCTGTCAATGGCTCCATGTCCCAGTGGAGGCCAGTGACAAGCGGAGTCCCTCAGGGATCAGTCCTGGGACCTGTCTTATTCAACATCTTTGTGGGTGACATGGACAGTGGCATTGAGTGCACCCTCAGCAAGTTTGCTGATGACACCAAGCTGTGTGGTGCAGCAGACACGCTGGAGGGAAGGGAGGCCATCCAGAGGGACCTTGACAGGCTGGAGAGGTGGGCACAGGCCAACCTCATGAAGTTCAATAAGAGCAAGTGCAGGGTCCTGCATCTGGGTCGAGGCAATCCCAGGCACAAATCCAGGCTGGGCAGTGACTGGCTGGAGGATAGCCCTGAGGAGAGAGACTTGGGGGTGCTGGTGGACGAGAAGCTCAACATGAGCTCTCAATGTGCACTTGCAGCCCGCAAAGCCAATCAGATCCTGGGCTGCATCAGGAGAAGTGTGGCTAGCAGGTCGAGGGAGGTGATCCTCCCCCTCTACTCAGCCCTGGTGAGACCCCACCTGGAGTACTGTGTCCAGTTCTGGGGCCCCTATTACAAGAGGGATGTGGAGGTGCTGGAGCGTGTCCAGAGAAGGATGATCAGAGGGCTGGAGCACCTCTCCTATGAGGACAGACTGAAGGAGTTGGGGCTGTTCAGTCTGCAGAAGAGAAGGCTCCAAGGTGACCTAATTGTGGCCTTCCAGTATCTGAAGGGGGCCTACAGGAAGGCTGGGGAAGGACTTCTCAGGATCTCAGGTAGTGATAGGACTAGGGGGAATGGAATGAAGCTGGAGGTGGGGAGATTCAGGCTAGATGTGAGGAGGAGGTTCTTCACCATGAGAGTGGTGAAACCCTGGAATGTGTTGTCCAGGGAGGTGGTCGAGGCCCTGTCCCTGGAGGTGTTTAAGACCAGGCTGGATGAGGCTCTGTCCAGCCTGGTCTAGTGTGGGGTGTCCCTGCCCATGGCAGGGGGGTTGGAACCAGATGATCCGTGTGGTCCCTTCCAACCCTGAATGAAACTATGAAACTATGAAACTAAGATCTTCACCATGAGGGTGATGAGACATTGGAACAGGTTGCCCAGGGAGGTGGTGGAAGCCCCATCCCTGGATGTTTTTAAGGTCAGGCTGTATATGGCTCTGAGCAACCTGATCTAGTTGAAAGTGTCCCTGTCCATGGCAGCGGGGTTTGGAACTAGATCCTTCAGGTCCTTTCCAACCCTGACAATTCTGTGATTCTGTGACAGATATCTAAGTGCCACTGCAGGTACCTACTTCCAAAGCCTATATCTTTAGAGAACGAGTCTTATGAGGAGTGGCTGAGAGAGCTGGAGTTGTTTATCCTGGAGAAAAGAAGGCTCAGGTTAGATGTTATCACTCTCTACAAGTCCCTCAAAGGAAGCTATAGAGAGGTGGAAGCGGGTCTCTTCAATCAAGTAACAAATGATGGGACAAGAAGAAATGGCCTCAAGTTGCAACAAGGGAAGTTTCAGTTGGATATTAGGAAGAATTTCGTCATTGAAAGGGTTAGCAGGCATTGGAGCAGCTTGCTTAGGGAGCTGGTGGAGTCCCCATCCCTGCAGGTATTTAAGAGTCATGTAGATGCAATGCTTAGGGGTATGGTTTAGTCAAGGATTTGTCAATCTTAGTTTTTATGATCTTAAAGTTCTTTTCTAATCTAGGCCTTTTGTGATTCTGTGGTCTTAAGTCCCCCACTCAGCCTCCACCCATCATATGATCTCTGGTGCTCAACAGGTCGAAGAACAGGTCCAAGTAGCCCTCCATCATCCCATGAAGGGCATAATCTCACAGGAAGCTAAGGAAGGAGTGGCATGCAACATCCTCTCTAGTAAAGGAAGGACAAAGCCTTTTGCCAACCTCATGGGCAGTTGCTGCAGCTACTTGGCAGCTATCTAGCACTGTACTCAACAACACATCAACCTACCTATTGAAAAAAACAAACAAACCAAGTTTTGGCTTCTTGCAGCCTTTGAATCTGGGGGAAGAATTTTGATGGGAAATTGTGTCTTTCCTTCCTTCTGCCATTTCTTTTCCAGGTTGCACTCCATGTTTCTCCAGGAAAGCTTAAAATTTTTCAGCAGGCTTTTCTTTTTTTTTTTTTTTGATGATCTTGTTTTCAGATTTTCTCAAACAGACAAAGCTGAGTAGCCCAATTCCAGGTTTTGGATTTCTTTCTCAGTCTCAAGCACCTATAAAGCAGGCATTAGGTTTAGCTCTTAGCTTTGTGACATTTTCAGAAATATCAGCCTTAAATGGAAGGGATCTGACTAACTCTAGGATGTTTATGTCAAAACCTGGTGACATGAGAATCTTGCTTCCCACTTCTTCAGCTCATCATTCCTCTTATTAATTAGAACCATAGAATTGTTTCAGTTGGAAAAGACCTCTAAGATCATTGAGTCCAACCAAATTAGATTAGGACAATTTATATCAAACATGATAAGAGTAAATTGGAGACTCTTGGAAGGACTCCAGCCAGTTAGAACAATAGTTAAAAATAAATTCATATCTAAATGAGAAAGAAACCTGAAGGACCACAGCAGGCCACAAAACACTGTAAGAACTTGAAAATAAAGCTGCAGGGGAAAAAAAATCAATTGTATTGTGGCCAATATGAATCTCCCATCAATAAATACCATATCTTTCACTGATTGTGGTAATTGCCCCAGTGATTCCTCTTAAAGTGATTCTTGAGTACTTAGAGGGCCCATTGATAGCATCTTATCAGGTCTTAAAGGAATGGTGTGAAAGAACAAATACAAAACTAGGCCTAGTGTGAGAAAAAATGTGGTCTTTAGAATGTGCTGATTTGACAAAAGGTTATTGTTTGTCACAGACATTGGTTTTTATCTGCTTAGTGGCTATTTCTTCCAGAGGGGACTCTTCAGTGTCTCTCTGACAATGTTGCTCAGCTCAACATGAGGTGGATTTTCCAGTAAAATAAAGTATTGGTGTGTCAAATGGGTCCAGACTACAGTTGCTGCTTGAAATGGCCTTTTTCGAGTCATGATTGGGATGCTTCAGGATGGCATGTGACTTTGCATGGGTTTCTGCCTGAGGGCTACTGCTTTCTTCAGCCTGAAAAGTGACAGGAAGGACTTCATGCTGCCGTGAAACTGTTGTCATAAAAATAGTTTTCACACCACAGGGAAGTGGGCTCGGTGTTGTTTTTTTCTTTTCTCTTAGGAAGTGTTTTGAGTCAGAACTAACACCCATGAAAGCTGGTTGATGACCTTAACTGACTCTTGGGAAGTAGGCACAATGTCACATTTGTTCTGTGCAAAATGGCGTTCACAATCTCCATTTGTTATCAGACCCATCAGCTCTCCTACATGGAGTTTGACAATTATCCAGATAAATCTCTTCTCATGTTCTGTTTTGTAGCTAGGACCTATAGATTTCACAAAATATGTAGGCCAGATCCTGCAGAAAATGCTGAAGTGGCCATCGGTGTGGAGTGGGCTATTTGAGTCTAGAGATTTTACATGCTTTTCATGATTGAGGAATAATTTTGCATGCACATTTTACCAGTTGCTGTATGACCCTGCCTATTTTCTCATCATACAGCTCAAAAGATTCTTAAACTGCCTGTGGTAGGAGGTGTTAGCCCAGTACAAAAAAATTTCTGGGAGTCAATTCAAGTAACACCACAGAAAGTCAGGCAGCAGCAGAGACACACATAGGGATTTTCAGACAACCTCCTTTGACTGCAAGCATTGAGCATAATCTTGTGCCCATTACTTACACCCATAGGTGCTGCTTGTCTTGAAGCCTACACACAGAGTTTGATACCCTTGTGTTCCCTCACCAGTGAGTGTTATATTTTGCTTATTACCTGGATTTCCTTAGGTTTAGGTGGCATTTTCTAGATTTTACAGAAGTATTCCAGAAGTTGTCCCATCCAAGGTGGCATGTGCTATTTGAAATGAAACTAAAATACATCTCTTTGATGTTACTTTTTGCTATGAACTTCGCCATCACATGTTGAAGTCTCAGTTTTGATTGAACAAGGCTTTCTTAGCTTTTGCAATTTTTTTAAAGATCTCACTAAAAATTAAATTTTCATTTTCCTGTAATTTATCACCAAGATCACACAACTCTGATTTACTGTTACAATAGGAAATTAACTTCAAAAGTCGAGAAATGGAATGTGGTGGCTTACTTTCCCATGGCACATTATGGCAGTAAGAGAGAGTGATACAGTGATATCAGAAATGTATTTTTCCTTCAGATGAAGTAGAACTATATCAATTAATTTCATACCTACATATTTATTTGTATTTCAGGACACTGTTCTACCCTAAGCAAACATCTGGGACAAGTCACAAGATGGTAGATAAAAATAACGGACAGATAGGAAGTGACACTTTTCTGCTACCTCAGATGCAAGATATTACACCCTATTATATGTTTTTTAAGCTAAATTAAGCAAACTATTGAGTGTTCTGGCTTGCACCCAGATGCTCATTTAAGCCCCTTCTTGATTACAAGCGGCAGTGGTCACACTGAACCTGGGTATATGCTATAAAAGAAGCATGTGCTGAATTGTCCAACTGGGTCTGTGCCAGGATGCAGAGAATTTTGAGGATCCAGGCCATCCCACAGTCATCTCCATGGTTTTTGAGTATCTGCCTTAAGTCATTAAATTTTTTTAAACAACATCTCTGTTGTGGTATGTTATCCCTTCTTCCTTCATAAAAACCTTTATTAAACTTTCAACTCTGTCCTTAAGGCCTGATCAAGACCAGGATAGGAGGCACTATGTTCATAGCAGTTCTTGGAGCTGGCTGAAGTTGCCTGCGTGGGTTGAGGTATCTTGCTGGAAGAGGCCCTACTCTTACTCTGATTGTTTTAACTTTATGGACTTTTTTGAGCAGGTGACCTGGAAAAGAAAGCAGAGTGATTCATCACCTGAGAAAGTTTTTTCACTTGCAGTAGGTCCTCACACAGCACCTTGAACAGGGTATGTAATGTTTATTCAATATAGGGCAATTAATGTCAATAGTTAACTCTGGCACTTGTAACCAGAGTGGACCCCAAACTCAGACTGGCATGTGAAGAGCATTTAATGCCTTAGAAAAGTAGTCTCAAACCCCTACACTGAGCAATAAATGGTCAAAAAAGAAAATACAAAGTGGAAGTGCTGCAGGAAAGTGTGGCTGGGACAATAGGCCTCAGGCTTCTTCTGAGCAGGTCTTCAAAGTACTGAACAAAGCCAGTTTTGTTTCTCTCCCATCAAAAAATACAGTCACCAAAGGAAAATGAGAATCCTGCCACCATTTATGTTGTTGTCCGGTGGTTAAAACCACTTGCCCAAGAAAAGCAAGACAAGTTTTTGGCTTGCCTCTGCCTGGGAGATTCAAACCTACATTTCTCATTTGCTATGGGAGTACCCCAACCACAAGACCGCAGGTGACGCTGGATGGAGAAAGCATTTCTGCATTCTTTGGTCAAGCTGTGGAACTGCACAGGAAAGACAAATAGGTTCCCATGACCCTCTGTGAGGAGTAAAGGGAAGCCAGGATTTTGAGGCATTTCCCCTTTTCTCTCTAATACGATGTCTGTTTATCTAGTATGAGGTTTGGATTTGGGAAAGGGGAGTGGCAATTATGGGAATGTGTCAGGCAGACGTCTAATGAATAAGCAGTCTTCTGCAGATTTATGCACGGTACTCCTTCAGATTCTCAGTACACAGCTCTACAGTGCAAAGTGTTCATGTGGCAAAAAAATAGAACCCAGAATATAAGACAATCCTCATTCATTAGGAAATGGACTTATGCTCTGCTTGAAAGTGACTTCAGGGTATCATAGCTCTTTTTTTTTTCCTTTTGACTCATTGGTATGGCTTGAATGAGGAACCAACTACTTTATCCTCCTCTCCTTCCCCTACCCTGAATCTCACCCTCACCATATAACTCCAGGTTTCAGATGATTTAATGGGAAAGAGAAACTCTGAAACCCTGGGGCTGAGGAGGGCCCAGAGCCCACTGCCCACTTCCTGGATGAGCACTTTAATCCAGAGGTTATTACAGGAGTGGAGGGCACTGGAACTGCTGCATTTAAAAGAAAGCAACTATGACTGCATTCTTGAAGGATGTGATCCTGCAAGAGGGAGGTAGGTGTGTTTCCAAAGTACATCCAGGATTGGGCCCCTCGGGGGACTCTGGTTCCACTATGCCTTGCTGCGCTCAATTACAGTGGGGCTGCCCAAGCTAAGCCAGGAGGAATTTCTAGGCTTGGATGGTGGAAAGAGGAGCTTGAGGATTGTGGTATTTTTCCATGCTGAAATTCCGCAAAGTCTTTTCTGTCAGAAGTTATCAGCAAACACTAAGACCTTTCAGGAAGGGCACCCTTCCTGTTGATGGGGAGGTGAACACCACCAGTGATGTTTCAGCCCTACATAATAACAGAATTCCCTTCAGGATATGCTCCTATTCACAAACCATAGAGAGAAATTACAGAGGTTCCTTAATGCAGGGTCCCAATCACATACAGCTGATCTCATGCTTATTTATGTAAAATGACTTGTGGGCTTCAGCATATGTTTAGGCTTAAGCATATGCTTAAGTGATTTGAGACTTTAGACAGGACTTAGCTTTAAGACCAACAGCAATCAGTTCAGCTCTCAGTGCCAGCTCATTCCCTTTAGATTTCAATGCTGAGTGAGATTCCACCTAAAGAAGGGGCTGCCGCAGTACGTCAGGCAGGCTAAAGGCAGTTTACTTACAATTACCTCCTAGAGAACTGGTCATTACTTTTGTTTCTTTTCTCACTGATGTTCACTATGAAATAAAAACTATTCCCTGCATGTGCTGCAGCAACACGGGACATGAATCTGGAAAACAAGGCAATGTCTCCACTGAAATCCTAAGGGATGCTCTTTTCCTCATCTATAGTAACTTCCTCGTTTATAAGATGGAAGTAGCTTTCCTGTGACTGAAGGTGTCTTTTATACACTGTTTCTTTAAATTATTATTTTCAATCCCTCAGAGAGAAAGAGGCAAAGGAAACTGGGTGGGAATTAGTTGCTCCTTCATGTACATTGCACTAGTTACTGTGTGGGAGGATCATTATTTCTAATGATGATGGATGGTTCCTATATGAAAGGCTTTTTGCCTCTGTTGTTCCCCAGTTTGGAGCAAGAAAGGGTTACTATTTTAATGAGAGAAGCTGCAATACGATTTATTGAGAGGGATGAAAAAGAAGAGTCATAAAAGCTGAATCAAAACAAATGGAATGCTTTACCTGATCACTTTTATGGCGTTGCTGCTTTCATAATGCACACACACAGGCATTGACATTGAGGTTTGACTTCAACTATTTTCTGCAATCTCATTTTTTTCCCCCCTGATATCTCCAGGACGTAGTTTTCCCCAAATAAACATTTCCAATGCATATTTTTACTCAAAACATAAAATGGGGGGAAATGTGACAACAAAAGCCTATATGCTGACAATGTTTTATTCTTTTTTAATAGCCTGCTGATAAGAGTCTCTATTGCATAATGACAGAAAGCCAAGAACCTATTGAACCTATATGCTACTAATTATTTTTGTTTTGAACACTGAAGGTGCTACCTAAAACAAAGACAAAGAATGTGCTAAGAAGGAACCCTCATATAAATACTTAACTTCCAGAATAAAAGCCTTGGTTTATTCCAATCTGCACTCAGATGATTAAACTGAGGAGTTGTCATGAAGATAGATAGATAAATAGATTGATCATATCATATATATATTTTTTTATAATTGGAGCCTTCAAACTTAACATATTTTGACAGGCGAGTATATTAAAAGCCATTAAAACAGCTGTTTTGCTGTAGGGAATATTACTTGTGGGTTGAATGCAGAGATATGTGTAGGTATTTATTCAGTAATCAATCATAGAGAGAAAAGACCTCGAATTTCAGTTGGAAGTTTTTATTTTTATCCTTTTCCTTACTACTGGTCTTTAAACCTGCTCTGAGGAAAGCTATACATGCCCGGCTGGTGCTCATCAAAAGCAAGCAATCACAGCTAAATCAGCATGCAAAATGCCACTCAACCTTGGGCCTTTATTAAAATTTGCTGGGACTCAATTTGAGATAGCGATCGTTCTTATTAAAAAGCAAAATGTAAGATAGTTTTTTTATATAAATCTCTGGATGGAATGGAATTGTTAATCAGCATAGGCTGATGTGATTTCTCTGTTGCAAATCCTGCCGAGGGCTCAGAAGTGGCACATTACCATAATTCCTAGGCTAGAGCTGGCAGCTTGAAAAAGACCTGCAAGAATCTTTAAAATGCTTAAGCAAAGCTGTAAGTCACAGCAAACAACACACACTGGGGACGGTTACCACAGGTTCTTCGTGTTATATAACAAAGTTTCTTCTTTCATTCTATTTGCTCTTACTACAGTTTGCTGTTTTGTTGGATAATTGTTCATGTTTTCATGAGAAAAAGGGGAATAACAACAACAAAACACCAAATGTAACCAAGGCTCTGCTATTTCCCCTGAAAACCCTATTTTAACACAAACCCCTATTCAATGTGTGGAATCACTCACTTGTATTCTCATATATATATATGTATCTTTAACTTAAAATTAGCACCAATTATTTCAAGATCAATTTAGCACCTTTCTTTTTCTTCTGTCCTATGCTGCTATTACAGTCGCTGCATTTCAGCCCTGAAGTATCTGTAAGTTAGTGGTAAACAGATTCCCAGGAATATTTTGTATATTAATTTAAAAATATTATTGATCTCTGTCATCCTAGGCACTAATAAAAGGAAACTATTATTTTGAAGGAAATTATTACTAACAATGAACGCAAACCAAGGCAATTTACAATTTTTTTATGTGATGCAAAACAATGCCATTCACTGTAGATAGAAAACTCCTCAGATGGACTATGCCTTACCAGTACAATTATGATGCGTCTTTAACACTCTGAGTCTGCTGTCATGACTACCTTAGACACTGCACAAATGTAAGGCAAAGAAGAACAATTTTTCTGTATGTGTTTTGATCTGTCTGTAAACATTCACTACTAGGGTTAATAATGAGCAAAGTGCAGTCCACAGAAATGTCTGCTACCTTGCTGAAAATAAATTTTGGAGGTTATGGCTTCAATAGAAAGCTTTTTCATTGACTTGGACAGTTTTGGCTCAGAATCCAAGGCAGACAGTTGTCTGCTTTCTTCTTGTCGTTCATCAGGAATGCGCAAGAAGCAAGGGGAAAAAATGCCTTTTAATGAGGTGCTTCTACCGTGGTATTACTGGTCCAAATCTAGCCTAGGCCAGTAATGGACCAAGTTTTTTTCTGGCTCATTTTTTAATTTTTTTTTTTTTTTTTGGTTAGGGATTTGGGAAATGTGTTACTCATGGTTCAGTTCTCATGGGAGATATGTCCACCTAAGAAATCTACCTCCTCCTAGGGGTTTGTTGAGATATTCTGTGTTAAGACACCAAAAACTCATTGCACAGAGAGTGAGCTACCTGTTGACCTACAGAACAGCCTTTGCAAACTGATGCATATGGAAAGAGAAACTTGTTCTGATGCTGATTCTTCTGTACCTGCCTTGAAGACTGTGAGAACAAATCGCTCATAGATTGCTGCCTGATAGTCATGAGTAAATTTTAATTCCAGCATGCAGGCACTCCCTTTGGAAGGGGAAGACAGGCTCAGTTGCACATGGAGAGACAGAACTGCAACCTTGCAAAAATCAGAGACTTTGTTTCAAGAGCCAAACAAAATTGAATGTGCTCCCCCCACACACGTACATGCACTATCATCAAATATTATCAATTTAATTGCTCAGCCTCTGCAGCTGTGAGCACAGTATATCAGCTTGGCTGGAATGGAATTCATGATTCTGTAAGACATGTTTGAAAACAAAATACTGAGCTAAACTCTCAGCTAATGAGAATCGGCACAGTTTCACTAACCTCAGATAAGCTACTGAGCAAGTAGGAATCGTTCGAGTTCCTCTGACTTAGTTGGAATGCCTTCACTCGATTCAGCAGAGGAATACAAATTTACTCCAAGATTTTGTGTTTCTGTGCCTTTTTGGGATCTGATATATAACCAGTGTTTAGAACAAGCCAGCACGATATGATATATTATAGCACATCTTCTCTAAACATCAGTGTCATTGCTATGTAGCCGTACTGGCAAAATCTCTATCAGAGGATGTTGATGATATTTAAAATCTATACGGTTTAAGAGGGCTACTGGAGAAGTTAATGGAAGAGTAAGGTAGATAAAGTTGTTAAATATAAGGACACAATCTCTGTTTCAGAAATTCTTGACCTGCAAATTGATGGCATATTTGGGAAGTACCATCACATGTCTGTGCTTTCTTGTATTCTTCTCATTGTGTTTCCTTTTGGCCTTTCTTAAAATACAGTCCTGAACTGGGAGAATGTGTGCTCTGGTCAAGCATTGCTAGTTTATGCTCTCCCTAAAATCAATTATGAACTAGAACTTTTTTCTTCCTCATCAGGGTTTTCATCTCTTCTTTTCCCACTCTAACACACACACACTTTCCCCTTTCTTTTGAGGATACAAATAGAAAAAGGCAGGTAACACAGTAACTAGAAGATCATGAATGCCACATATTCATTTTTCAGATATTCTAGGAATGAGCTAAGAATGGTATTTTTTACCCTGGGTGAATTTTCCACTCCATACAATCCTTTTTAGCTCCAGA